>NC_057804.1:211384214-211386500 GCF_018294505.1 Triticum aestivum | reverse complement strand
AGCAGCTGCGTGCTCGCACGCGCGCGGCCGAGGAGGCCACCTCCTCCCTGCCTGGCTGCCTCCTCCTTCCCTGGTCCCTCCCGCGACGCCACGCAGCCCCGACCCCCTCTCACTTCTCCCTCGCTCTCTGGACCTCCCTCCCCCTCGCTCCTCTGTTTCCCCTTCCGCGACCGAACGGAGCCGCCGCCACCGACGAGAGCCACCGTGGCTACCGGCCACCCCACGGCTCACCGACGCCCCAGGAAGCTCCGCCGGTCCTCCCTCTACCTCCTCAACGAGCCACGAGGCCCCGGACGTGCCACAACACCGCCCTCGATGCCTTCTTCAACCTCGGGACCGCCGGCCATCTTCGTCAAATTCGCCGGCTCCGGACCGTCCCCGACCTCGCCGAGCGTCCCCTCGTCATCGCCGTGAGTCACTGACCCTCTCCCCTAACTCAGCATGCTCCCCTCCGTGCCGTAGCGCCGTTCCCCACGAGCACCGAAGCCATCGTCCGCCATTGCTGCTGCACGCATAGCCTCCGTGCTCCCCTGGCCTCACTGAGCTGCTCTTAGTGCTCCCCATGTCTAGCAGGTGCTGCCCAGCCTCTCCATTTGCTCACTGATGCACCGTAGCGACGCGCCCGAGCACCACCGAACACCATCGCCGCCAAAGCTCGTCGTCGGCATGAGTTCCGGCGACCCCACGACCTCCCACTCGGTCCTCTGGATGCGCGGGAGCAAGGGCCATCCCCTGGTGCCCTCAGCGCGCCAAACTGACGCCTCTAGCGCAAGTCCGGCGTGCCCCGCCGTGTTCTGTGGTCGCCGTCGGCTGGTCTCCGGCGTGCTGACGTGGCGTCGTCGTTAGGGGCTAATGACCCTGCTAACTAACCCTGTGACACTGACAGCGGGCCCCGTAGCGGGTCAAAGCCCGAGTCAACGCGGGATTAGCCCCTGTGTCACTGACGTGTGGACCCCACACGTCAGGTTTGACCCGAGCCGGCCCCTGTTGACTTGCTGACGTCATGCCAACGTCATGCTGATGCAGTAAAGTATTTCTGGAATTAAATAAATTAGGAAATGATTTATAATTCCAGAAAATTGTATAAACTTCAATAAATCATAGAAAATTAACCGTAACTCCAAATTAAATAAATTATATATGAAAAATTATCAGAAAAATTCAAGGAATCCATCTGTACCACTTTCATGCATGTTAGAACAACTTATAGCTGCTGTTTAGCACAAATCATATAAAGGGCATTTATTTAATCACATATGGAGTTTGAATTTGAATCTTGGATTCAAACCAACTTCATTTAATCTGGGTTTAGTTGCATTAGCTCAAAACACATTCATTTTGCCATGTCATGATCATGCATCATATTGTGCATTGCATTGATTGTGTTCCCTTCTGTGTTGCCGGTATTTGTCCCCTCTCGATAGACGTGATACCGATGATGTGATCGTTGACACTGATGAAGACTCAATGTTATCTTCAGAAGTGCCAGGCAAGCAAAAACCCCTTGTTCATTCTGATACAATCCCACTCTCTCGCTCCTGCTCTCTTTTACTGCATTAGGACAACAACGATTCATCTGTTACCTGCTGCGGTAGCTGAACCCCTTTATCCTTTGCATGACCTGTCATTGCCACAGTAAATAGATGAAACCCATTAGCATGAGTAGGAGTTGTTTGAGCCCTGTTGTGCCTACTCATTCATGCTTGCTTGTCATGCCTGCTAGTGCTTAGAGTTGAGTCAAGTCTGATTCATCGGGGATGAATCAGAGGTGTGTGAACATGTCCTACGGTGTGTGAGCTAAGCGTGTGAACACGATTTGGTAAAGGTAGCGGTGAGAGGCCATGTAGGAGTACATGGTGGGTTGTCTCATTGAAGCCGTCCTCAGGAACTGAGTTCTGTGTTTGTGATCCATGACTCAGCTACTACCATACATTGGGCCCTGAAATATGACCCCGCTCGACTTCTTATTCACCCTTGTCCTCTGTCCAGGAGTTGCAAGTAGTTTCTGGTGTTTGTAGTATGCTGGAGGCCGTGGACAGCGCTGACCGTAGGGGTGGGCTGTGATGCGGTAGGCACGTGGCCGGGTATACCGGGCGCCCGTTTGGTGTCACGGAACCCTGTTCACATCGTTTGGGGCTGTGAGCGAAACTCCGGCCGGATCTCCTCATGGATGGAACCCGAATAGGCGATAAACCTGGACTAGAGACTTGAGTGTTTAGGTAGGTTGTGGTCTACACCCACGTCGGCTTTCGCTTGAAGTCTGCCGAGCACATGTCGTGTGCAGAC
>NC_057804.1:211379525-211384204 GCF_018294505.1 Triticum aestivum | reverse complement strand
TGAAGAAGTACACCCCTGCAGGGTTAACATCATCTATTCGAATAGCCGTGTCCGCGGAAAAGGACTTCTGGGTTGCTTATATCAGTTCATAGACAAGTGAAAGTGGATACTCTAAAATACGCAAGATAAGCGTGAGTGCTATGGATGGCGTTCTCGTAGGGAGACGGGAGCGGATCCATAGTGGTGTATTGATATGGTGAATATGTGGACTCGTGTGCGCCACCTTAAAAGAGTTACATTGCAGTCGTAGTTCAGGATAGCCACCGAGTCAAAGCTGGCTTGCTGCAGTTAAACCCCACCATCCCCTTGTTGATAATGATGCATATGTAGTTAGTTCTGATGTAAGTCTTGCTGGGTACATTTGTACTCACGTTTGCCTATTTTATGTTTTTGCAGAGAGACTTCGGTCTCGCTAGTAGTTCCGCGTGGACTTCGACGTTTAGCTTGTTACCTCAGCTACGATCTTGTGCCCTCGGCAGGATCTGGTAGATAGTCAGGCTTCTCAGCCTTTTTCATTTATAGATGTATGTACTCAGACATGATAGCTTCCGCTTGTGCTTTGATTTGTATGCTCTGAATGTTGGGTCGTGAGACCCCTGTTTGTAATATCTCGCTCCTCGGAGCCTATTGAATAAATTACTTGAGTCGTAGAGTCATGTTGTGATGCCATGTTGTAGTTGCACATATCGAGCATATTGTGTGTATGTTATTGAAATGCTTGGTATGTGTGGGATCTGACCATCTAGTTGTTTATCTTTAGTAGCCTCTCTTACGGGGAAATGTCTCCTAGTGTTTCCACCGAGCCATGGTAGCTTGCTACTGCTCCGGAACACTTAGGCTGGCCGGCATGTGTCCTTCTTCGTTCCTGTGTCTGTCCCTTTGGGGAAATGTCACGCGATGAATATCGGAGTCCTGTTAGCCCGCTACAGCCCGGTTCACCGGAGTCCTGCTAGCCCAGTGCTACAGCCTGGTTTCACTCGCTGATGACCGACACGTTCGATGCTGGGTCATGGATGCCTGTCCCTGTAAGTCTGTGCCACTTTGGGTTTAAGACTAGCCATGTCAGCCCGGGCTCCTTATCATATGGATGCTAGCGACACTGTCATATACGTGTGCCAAAAGGCGCAAACGGTCCCGGGCTAAGGTAAGGCGACACCCGTGGGAATACCGTGCGTGAGGCCGCAAAGTGATATGATGTGTTACATGCTAGATCGATGTGGCATTGAGTCGGGGTCCTGACAATATCATTACATCAACATTTTATAATAGATGGGGATACATACAAGAGGCATACAATGCCACACGAATACAACATCACTATACATAAGAGCATCATCCGACTACGGATGAAACACAAACAGAAACTCAAACGACATCCACCCTGCTAGCCCAGGCTGCCGACCTGGAACCTATCCCCTGATCGAAGAAGCAGAAGAAGAACTCAACGCAAGCAAGCATCGCTCTCGTGTCATGATCATCGCAAAACCTGTACCTGCAACTGTTGTTGTAGTAATCTGTGAGCCACGAGGACTCAGCAATCCCATTACCATGGGTATCAAGACTAGCAAAACTCAATGGGTAAGGAAGTGGTAAAGTGGTGGTCCGAACCGAGCAGCCTGCGGGGCCACCTTGGGGCAACTCGAGGGCTGGTTTTACTCGTAGCTTGACTTATCCAGTGTTGCCCTGAGAACGAGATATGTGCAGCTCTTATCGGGATTGTCGGCGCCCGATGCACCGACAATCGCAGGCTGCTCAGTTCGGACCAACACTTAGACAGGCACTGGCCCGGGGGGGCTAAAATAAAGATGACCCTTGGGTTAATTACTCCCAAGGGAAATGTAGGTGGTGGTGAGGCAAATGGTAAAACCAAGGTTGGGCCTTGCTGGAGGAGTTTTATTCAAAGCAAACTGTCAAGGGGGTCCCATAAATCACCCGACCGCGTAAGAATGCAAAATCCGGGAACATAACACCAGTATGACGGAAACTAGGGCGGCAAGAGTGGAACAAAACACCAGGCATAAGGCCGAGTATATAGATGCATTAATTCAATAAGAGATATTGTGATATCCCAACATTTTCCTGTTCACCATGGGGCAATCTTCTACTTCACCTGCAACTAGCAACGCTATAAGAGGGCTGAGCAAAGCGGTAACATAGCCAAGCAACGGTTTGTTAGGAAGGGTGTCAAAGGTTAGAGGTTCATGGCAATTTGGAAGGCTTGAAGAGTAAATGATAGGTAGCGCAACATAGCGATAGAACGAAGCAACTAGCATAGCAATGATAGTAGTGAGATCCAGGGTAGCGTTCATCTTGCCTGAAATCCCGCAAGGAAGAAGAATGAGTCCATGAGGAAGATGAAGCCACGAAGACTAACCAAGCGCAGACGAACGAATCCTCACGATCGCAATGATATGGGAACTATCGAGAAGAAGCACACAATATGATAAACACACCACACATGAACATGACATGATGCACAACAAGCATGATGCATGACAAATCTAGATGAGTCTACTCATGGCAAGGGATGATGCAAACAAGAACAACACATAAGGCAGTTTAAATGAGGCCGGGAACAACATATAATAAATCCGGTAAGTCCTCATATGCATATTTCGAAATTGGTCCAGATCTGAATAAACCTTATGTTCAAGTTGTTAAACAGAAAGTTAAGATGCACCAATATGATCTACACGAGATTCTAGTCAAGTTACATATAAAGTTCATTTAGTTCAGAGCTACGGCCTAGAAGATATGAGCAACACAAGTTAAACATGGCATTGATGCAAAATGCACCCAAACATCAAGCAAACACCTCAAAACATGGATGCAACAAGATAATATGAAACTACATGCAAAATCAAGCAAGTTTCACATAGAGCACACTGAAAACGGAGCAACGGTTCAACACACACACATGAAACAAGTTTAAAGGACAAACTGTCCAAAACAGCAACTAGGCATATTGCAAGCATCAAAACAACATGCTACAGGACCTCAACAAGAAAACAAAAGGCATGGGCATGATGTACAGGTAAAGCATAACAAAACATGAACACTGAGCTATCTCCAGAAAACACTAGAACAAGCTCAAACACACATGGCAAGATTGCAAACGATAATAGTTTCAGACTTTGCAGAAATAACATAAGGTTGCAATGTTTAGAGCTTTCAAACAACATGTTATAGGAACTTATCATGGCAAACAAAGGCATGGAATGATACTACTAAATGCATAGAACAAAAGTCCCTTACTGACCATGAGCCAACAAGGATCAGAAGATATGATGGCACCCATGTAAACATAGCAAGTTATCATAGAGATTCAAACATGGCAGAAACAGAATTATGAAGGCATGTTGGTGAGCTTGTACCACTCACCCAGAGCAATACAAGGCATGGCAAGGCAACCAACAGTAAGAAGACATGTTTGTGAAGCTAAGCATGGCAATATCAAGGTCATAGGGTGCATGGAACACTAGCAACAATCATGGCAACAACTGAACTTAATGTTAACAGGCTGACAACAACATTATTTAGCAACTTCGGAGCAAAATTACAACAAGCTACAGCAGGCCATAAATGCAACCAGGGGCATAGATGGATAGAGCATAACATGTAGAACAAAACACCCTTAGTGAATATCTCCAGATTATGCATAGAATGACTAGTAGGATCAGGTTTACATAACATCACGAAATAACAGATTCAGCCTAGCAAAATAGCAACAGCAAGTATACTACTTAACAAGCTTGATACACTCACTACAAGTCATTGCATGACAAGATAATCATAGCATCAGCAAGAAGACATGTTGATGAAACAAACCAAGGCAAGAATAAGTTCATAGCATGCAAGGATCAACTACAACAAACTTGGCAAAATTGAATAACATGTAAACAATCTGCCAGGAAACATTTTGTAGCAAAAGTAGAGCACGAAAATGACATGCTAGACTACTCCATAATTACAACCAGGAGCATGAATGGATATATCATAACCATATGTTCAAAACATCCTTACTTAAGTATCTCAAAATATGCATGGATCTCTCTGTAGCATCAAGTTTACATGGCATCAAAATAACAGCAGAACAGGGACTAAAATCAGCAACATCACGAAGCCTAGTTTGCATGCTTGTGCTAGTCACCACATTGATCACAAAAATACATGGCATACACCCCTGTAAAGATGGCATGGCAAAAATGACAAAAGAGCAAGTTCTGTTAAGAAACATGAACTAACATTATGAAGCACTCTTGCAACGATGACTCAGGCATCTAGATGAGCTCAAATGCACATGATGCAATGGAATGAAATGAAGTACTCGTAGAGACGAACAATTTGACATATTACACGCACGAAACGGAGCTACGGATGCAGACATATGATGCGATGAACATAGCATGATAATGTCAAAATATTCGGGACGGGCATTTTCCGGGGTCAACCTTGCTGATCCGAATCTGGATCTGAAACTGGCGCGGATGCCGAGGTGGGCTGGCTCGCCAGAGAAGAGGGTGGCCAGGGCAGAGGGAGGTCATCGGAGGCGCGAGACGAGATGGGCCGCGGGGAGGACCGCGCCGGGGCGACGCCGGAGCTCCTGCACGGGAGGCGCGGCCGGCCGGGCGGCGAGGTCAGCGCGGGCGGCGGGGCATGGTGGCGCCGGCGGGAGAAGA
>NC_057804.1:211372171-211379138 GCF_018294505.1 Triticum aestivum | reverse complement strand
TGGAGGCTATACATGTCCGGCGGGGTCCGGACGTGTCCGGCTGCGGGATGAGGGCGAAGCTAGGGTTTCGGGGGGATTTGATCCGCAAATTTCGGGGGGAGGGGCATATTTATAGTTTCTGTGAGCTAGGAGAGTCCAAATGAGGAGAGGTTTTCGGCCACGCGATCGTGATCGAATGACCGAGAGCATGGAGGGGAGTTAGATGGATTTTGGGCCAGTTTGGAGGGGTGTTGGGCTGCAAGACGAAGGGGGGGTTTATAGTTACCCGGTTAACCGTTGGAGTATCAAACGACCTCCAAATGGCACGAAGCTTGACAGGCGGTCTACTGATGCTATACGAAGGCCACTTGGCAAGCCTCGGGCCATTCCGAGAAAGTTAAACACCCGCACACAACAGGAGACAAAAGGGGAACGTCGGAGGGCATAGGAGCGTCGGATTGCAAAACGGACAACGGGGAAAATGCTCGGATGCATGAGACGAACACGTATGCGAAATTAAATGCACATGATGACATGATAAAATGCAACATGCAAGCACATGACATGGCTACAACGACGAATAACTAGCAGACACCTGGTGCAACGAATCCGGGGCGTTACAACACTCCTCCACTAACTAGAAATCTCGTCCCAAGATCTTAGGACCGAGACGGAAGGTAAAATGGATGAGGTGAAACAAGAACTGAAGATAAGAAGCAAAGAATCGATAGCACTCGAGAAGAAGAGAGGAACGACGAAAATGACGAGAATCGAAAGCTCATGGAAACACGATAGACTCAGAAACAACTTCGGTTCGAAGGACATAAGAAATGAATAAGACCGAAAGGATTTAGGCAGCACACCGGCTGAAAATGGAAGGAAAAGAACATGAACTTGAGAGGATGGAATGATACTTGATGAGATGAACGACACAATGCATCCGGAAGAGTTGAAAGAATATTGAATGAAAAGAATTTAGAAGGATTGAATGGAATTGTTGAGAAAATCAACAACGAAAGAATAAGCTTGTTCTGGACTTATAGGTAACATCTCAAGATCATAAGGTGTTTACCGGCCACAAATGGAAATGATTGGATAGCTGAGAAGAACGAAGGAATGCAAAACTCCACTTCCCAAGAAAATGAAGAATTAATTGCACTTGGAGATGAGAAGAAAAGATACTTGAACTCCACCACCAAAATCTTGATGAAGTCTTGAAGAAAAGATTAAATCATGAAGAACCACCATGAAGAACTCCGGTAACAAAAGGATGATGATATAGAATGAAGGATGAAAGAATAAGATGAGCCTTGCGATGATTTAGACGGATGTTTCCGATGAAATGGCTGAGGAAATTGAACTCCGGGAAAAGAAAAGATGAAACACTTGAAACTAGAATTTATTCACCAAGAACAAACTCCGAAGAAATGGGATTACTCACTTGGATGAAATAAGAATAAGATTTATTGTATGCTTATCCTTCATCAAATTAAATTGATGACCAGCAATGGATTTTTGCATACTACTTATTCTTCTTGAAAAAGGATTGGGAAGTGACATGTCACAAACTTGAGAAGGTCTTCATGAACCACCGATAGGATTGAAAAGAACGAATGAATAAAAATGATAATCAAGGAAAAAGAATCTTGAACGAACCACCGTAAGAATTCGGAAATGACTGACGAAAGGGAAATAATCACCGGGAAGACTTAGAAGAACAAATATACTCGAGGGGATTCAGATACCAAAGAATGGGAAGAAGTCGAGCTGATTAAAGAACACTTGAACGAAGCACCGGGATAATTGGATAACGGTAGCTGAAATATGAGGACGAAGAATTCTTCAGGAACGATGGCCTCCGGTGAAAAGAAATGGAAAAACAACTCCTCACATACTCCGGATGGTTAAGAAAAGAATATCTGACAAATGGAATAATTCGAGGGGATAATATGAAGCTAGAACAACGAATCTTCGGGAGAACGGGCAGGATTTAGAGGAAAACTCTTCTTCGGTCTTCAAATGACAATGAGAAACACTACCAAAATTACTGAGATACTCCGGGAGAATGAAAAACAAAGAGGTTGAGCCAACAATGCAATGATTTGAAATCGATCTTGACAAGGCATCTGACTGATGAAATCCATTCTTACATCACACTTGAAAAGAATTTAAGAATAACTCCGGGGAAATTAGAAGATTCAGGTAAGATCCTGGGAAAAGACATGTGGGTTAGGGCCCACTGAATTGAAAATCACCGTTGGAAAGGATTGTTGAAAAGATAGATGATGCACCGGAACAATTGAAATATTTGAATGAGGTGACAACCTCGAATTAATTGGAACACAGACGAATCTCCTGAGATGTCTTACAAACTCCGGGATGATTGAATGGCGAGATGCAAACGAGCAAGGAAAACACATGAGTCGAGGGAAAGAATATAATCACTACCAAAAATTAGAATTGAATTCACTGGAGAAGAAAAAGAGATGAAGAATGTCAAACGAGACGAGAATTCACGAGTTGAAATGATTGAGGGAAGACTGAAGATGCTCCGAACGAATGAAAATTGATGCTCAAAGGAGACTAAGGCTCCGGGAATAAGAGGGTGGGAGGGCGGGAAAACAAAATCAACTTGGAAGGGGAAATCGATGAATATCTTGAAGAGAAAACACCGGTTGAAATCATTGAGGAAAGAAACAAAGACTTCGCACGAGTAGGATGGATACTCGATTACAGACTCCGGCTCTGAGAAGAAGAAGGGTGGGCGGGTGGGAAAAGAAAACAACTGAGGATTGAACTTGGCAAAGATGAAGAGGCTCGAGTCAACTTGACGAGAAATGCACCGGATGAAAAGAGATGAGAACCACGATCGGAAAACCAACTGCGTGATCCTAAAGAAAAATTTGAAAGGGAAGAGGAGTAATTCAAAACACCTACGTCAAGATTCCTTACCAGAGCGACGAAGGGACTGAGGAGTAAAAAGAATTCCTACTCTCCGATATAACTAGACTCTGGAAAACAGTTTTCTTCTAGACTCAACAACGGCCAAACTACACGATCAAACAAGGGGGCTCCTAGGGTCGGTCGAGGCTCTGATACCAACTTGTCACGCCCAATATGCGATACTATCCTAAAGGGACTCGAAGGTCCCACCAAGGATAGAACCGCATATTGAAACGCTTTGGCAAGGTGGATATCATTACATCAATATTACATCATAGATGGGGATACATACAAAAGGCATACTATGCCACACGAATACAACCTCATCATACATAAGATCAACATCCGACTACGAATGAAACACAAACAGAAACTCAAACGACATCCACCCTGCTAGCCCAGGCTGCCGTCCTGGAACCTATCCCCTGATCGAAGAAGCAGAAGAAGGACTCAACGCAAGCAAGCATCGCTCTCGCGTCATGATCATGGCATAACCTGTACCTACAACTGTTGTTGTAGTAATCTGTGAGCCACAAGGACTCAGCAATCCCATTACCATGGGTATCAAGACTAGCAAAGCTTAAAGGGAAAGGAAGGGGTAAAGTGGTGAGGTTGCAGCAGCGACTAAGCATATATGGTGGCTAACATACGCAAATAAGAGCGAGAAGAGAGCAAACGGAACGGTCGTGAAGCTAGCAACGATCAAGAAGTGATCCTGAACTCCTACTTACGTCAATCATAACCCAGAAACCGTGTTCACTTCCCGGACTCCGTGAAAAGAGACCATCATGGCTACACACGCGGTTGATGCATTTTAAATCGGATCTGGTGTGAAGTTATCTACAACCGGACATTAACAAATTCCCATCAGCCTATAACCGCATGCACGGCTTTCGAAAGATTATACCCTGCAGGGGTGTCCCAACTTAGCCCATGATAAGATCTCGCGATCAACGAAGGATATACCTTCTCCCAGGAAGACCCGATCAGACTCGGAATCCCGGTTTACAAGACATTTCGACAATGGTAAAACAAGACCAGCAAAGCCGCCCGATGCACCGACAATCCCGATAGGAGCTGCACATATCTCGTTCTCAGGGCAACACCGGATAAGTCAA
The DNA here is from genome assembly GCF_018294505.1 of Triticum aestivum. Taxonomy (NCBI): domain Eukaryota; kingdom Viridiplantae; phylum Streptophyta; class Magnoliopsida; order Poales; family Poaceae; genus Triticum; species Triticum aestivum. Next base: position 211,375,098 of record NC_057804.1, on the reverse strand, counting down.
GCTACAAGTAAAACCAGCCCTCGAGTTGCCCCGAGGTGGCCCCACAGGCTGCTCGGTTCGGACCAACACTTAGACAAGCACTGGCCCAGGGGGGCTAAAATAAAGATGACCCTTGGGTTAATTACTCCCAAGGGAAATGTAGGTGGTGGTGAGGCAAATGGTAAAACCAAGGTTGGGCCTTGCTGGAGGAGTTTTATTCAAAGCAAACTGTCAAGGGGGTCCCATAAGTCACCCGGCCGCGTAAGGAACGCAAAATCCGGGAACATAACACCGGTATGATGGAAACTAGGGCGGCAAGAGTGGAACAAAACACCAGGCGTAAGGCCGAGTCTTCCACCCTTTACCAAGAATATAGATGCATTAATTAAATAAGATATATTGTGATATCCCAACATTATCCTGTTCACCATGGGGCAATCTTCAACTTCACCTGCAACTAGCAACGCTATAAGAGGGGCTGAGCAAAAGCGGTAACATAGCCAAGCAACGGTTTGCTAGGAAGGGTGTCAAAGGTTAGAGGTTCATGGCAATTTGGAAGGCTTGAAGAGTAAATGATAGGTAGCGCAGCATAGCGGTAGAACAAAGCAACTAGAATAGCAATGATAGTAGTGAGATCCAGGGTAGCGGTCATCTTGCCTCAAATCCCGCAAGGAAGAAGAATGAGTCCATGAAGAAGATGAAGCCACGAAGACGAACCAAGCGTAGATGAACGAATCCTCACGATCGCAACGATACGGGAACTATCGAGAAGAAGCACACAACATGGTAAACACACCGCACATGAACATGACATGATGCACAACAAGCATGATGCATGACAAATCTAGATGAGGCTACTCATGGCAAGGGATGATGCAAACAAGAACAACACATAAGGCAGTTTAAATGAGGCCGGGAACAACATATAATAAATCCGGTAAGTCCTCATATGCATATTTCGAAATTGGTCCAGATCTGAATAAACCTTATGTTCAAGTTGTTAAACAACAAGTTAAGATGCACCAAGATGATCTACACGATATTCTAGTCAAGTTACATATAAAGTTCATTTAGTTCGGAGCTACGGCCTAGAAGATATGAGCAACACAAGTTAAACATGGCATTGATGCAAAATGCACCCAAACATCAAGCAAACACCTCAAAACATGGATGCAACAAGATAATATGAAACTACATGCAAAATGAAGCAAGATTCATATAGAGCACACTCAAAACGGAGCAACGGTTCAACACACACACATGAAACAAGTTTAAAGGACAAACTGTCCAAAACAGCAACTAGGCATATTGCAAGTATCAAAACAACATGCTACAGGACCTGAACAAGAAAACAAAAGGCATGGGCATGATGTACAGGTAAAGCATAACAAAACATGAACACTGAGCTATCTCCAGAAAACACTAGAACAAGCTCAAACACACATGGCAAGATTGCAAACGATAATAGTTTCAGACTTTGCAGAAATAACATCAGGTTGCAATGTTTAGAGCTTTCTAACAACATGTTACAGGAACTTATCATGGCAAACAAAGGCATGGCATGATACTACTAAATGCATAGAACAAAAGTCCCTTACTGACCATGAGCCAAAAAGGATGAGAAGATATGATGGCACCCATGTAAACATAGCAAGTTATAATACAGATTCAAACATGGTAGAAACAAAATTATGAAGGAATGTTGGTGAGCTTGTACCACTCACCACAGAGCAATACAAGGCATGGCAAGGCAACCAACAATAAGAAGAAATGTTTGTGAAGCTAAGCATGGCAATATCAAGGTCATAGGGTGCATGGAACACTAGCAACAATCATGGCAACAACTGAACTTAATGTTAACGGGATGACAGCAACATTATTTAGCAACTTCGGAGCAAGATTACAACAAGCTACAGTAGGCCACAAATGCAACCGGGGGCATAGATGGATAGATTATAACATGTAGAACAAAACACCCTTAGTTAACATCTCTAGATTATGCATAGAATGACTAGTAGGATCAGGTTTATATAACATCACGAAATAACAGATTCAGCCTAGCAAAACAGCAACAGCAAGTACACTACTTAACAAGCTTGATACACTCACCACAAGTCATTGCATGACAAGATAATCATAGCATAAGCAAGAAGACATGTTTATGAAACAAACCAAGGCAAGAACAAGTTCATAGCATGCAAGGATCAACTACAACAAACTTGGCAAAATTGAATAACATGTAAACAATCTGCCAGGAAACATTTTGTAGCAAAAGTAGAGCACTAAAATGACATGCTAGACTACTCCATAATTGCAACCAGGAGCATGAATGGATAGATCATAAACATATGTTCAAAACATCCTTAATGAAGCATCTCAAAATATGCATGGATCTCTCTGTAGCATCAAGTTTACATAGCATCAAAATAACAGCAGAACAGGGACTAAAATCAGCAACATCACGAAGCCTAGTTTGCATGCTTGTGCTAGTCACCACATTGATCACAAAAATACATGGCATACACCCCTGTAAAGATGGCATGGCATAGATCAAAACACATGTAGACATCAACCTCATAGGACGCACACATCAAACATGGCAAAAATGACAAAAGAGCAAGTTCTGTTAAGAAACAGGAACTAACATTATGAAGCACTCTTGCAATGATGCAATGGAATGAAATGAAGTACTCGTGGAGACGAACAATTTGACACATTACACGCATGAAACAGAGCTATGGATGCAGAGATATGATGCGATGAACATAGCATGATAATGTCAAAATATTCAGGACTTAGGCGTTTTCCAGGGTCAACCTTGCTGATCCGAATCTGGATTTGAAACTGGTGCACATGCCGATGTGGGCTGGCTCGCCGGAGAAGAGGGTGGCCGGGGCGGAGGGAGGTTGTCGGAGGCGCGAGACGAGATGGCCGCGGGGAGGAGCGCG
>NC_057804.1:211369113-211371822 GCF_018294505.1 Triticum aestivum | reverse complement strand
GCCGGGCCTGGCGTGGCGCGGGGAGGCCAGGGCGATGACGTGGCGGCGGCCGGTTGGAGGAGACGGCGGCGGAGGCGACGTGGCGCGAGCGGGTTGGCTGGGGTGAGGTGGAGGCTGGACATGTCCGGCGGGGTCCGGACGTGTCCGGCTGCGGGATGAGGACGAAGCTAGGGTTTCGGGGGCATATTTATAGTTTCTGGGAGCTAGGAGAGTCCAAATGAGGAGCGGTTTTCGGCCACGCGATCGTGATTGAACGACCGAGAGCATGGAGGGGAGTTAGATGGGTTTTGGGCCAGTTTGGAGGGGTGTTGGGCTGCAAGACGAAAGGGGGGGTTTACGGTTACCCGGTTAACCGTTGGAGTATCAAACGACCTCCAAATGGCACGAAACTTGACAGGCGGTCTACCGATGCTATACGAAGGCCACTTGGCAAGCCTCGGTCCATTCCGAGAAAGTTCAACACCCGCACACAACAGGAGACAAAAGGGGAACGCCGAAGGGCATAGGAGCGTCGGGTTGCAAAACGGACAACGGGGAAAATGCTCGGATGCATGAGACGAACACGTATGCGAAATGAAATGCACATGATGACATGATAAAATGCAACACACAAGCACATGACATGGCTACAACGACGAATAACTAGCAGACACCTGGCGCAACGAATCCGGGGCATTACAAGGGGGCCCACGAGGTAGGGGGCGGGCCCCCGGGGGGGTGCCCCCCGCCCTCGTGAGCAGGGTGTGGGCCCCCTGGCCTTCATCTTTGGCGATGATTTTTCTTTATTTATTATAAGATATTTCGTGGAGTTTCAGGACTTTTGGAGTTGCGCAGAATAGGCCTCCAATATTTGCTCCTTTTCTAGCCCAGAATTCCAGCTGTCGGCATTCTCCATCTTCATGTAAACCTTGTAAAATAAGAGAGAATAGCCATAAGTATTGTGACATAACGTGAAATAACATCCCATAATGCAATAAATATTGATACGAAAGCATGATGCAAAATGGACGTATCAGGATGCATTTCTTCTTCGGGGCCGAGAGCTCGTCTGCCTCGAATGCCTCCTCGACCGGCTCTTAGGCTGCTTCTTCAGTAGCGGGGTCCTGCCGGCGGCGCCGCTGGTTTCCCCGGCAGACTCCATCCACTAAATCTATCTCCTATCCTCTTTAGCCTCTTTGGCCTCGTCCACCACGGTGTCGTAGTTGCCGGACTCCACGGCGAGTGCTGCCTCATCTTCCCTGGCTGCAATATATGCCACGTCTTCATCGGTGGTGGGGCATATGAGCTCTGGCTCGGCACGAATGGTGCCCTCCCACAAGTTGTTGAAGAACTGCTGCACCAACTCCACCTTTGGCTCGTCCCAGGTTGGGTCCAGGCCATGGGCGTTGAAGACTGGCATGATAGCAATGATGTCAGTCAAGCCAGAGTTGTTGCTCAATGGGTGATCCCCCGCCGGCAACCTGAACGGGTTGCTGGTGTTGCTGGTCTTCGCGGCCTTGCCGGTCCTCTCAGCATTTCCGTCCTCGTCGACTTTGAGCTGAAAGAGCCTCTGGGAGATGGACGCATGCTGCATCACCATGAAGTTATGCTTCAGGCTAGGCCGGAGCCTCAAGATATCTACTGCATTCTTGAAATCCCAGGCTGGTCTCCCCTTTTGATGCAAATGGGCGATACGGCGGCGGATGAACTCAGCCCCAATCATCTCTAGGGTGAGGCCGGCAGAGACGAGGCGGTGAATTCTGGTGACGGCGACCATGAGCTTCTTGTCATTTGGGTCGAGATCGCTCCAATCGTTGCTGTGGGCCGGCAGACTCTGGCGAACCTCACAAAACGACCGTGGGTCTTCCTCCACAATACAGCACCATTGGCTCCGCCATTCATCCCACCGCTCCTTCTGGCCTCCCTTCGGGTACACACCTTTGCTAAAAGCCCTAGGGATCCAAGTCACGCACCCAGAAACTGCGTCCCCTGGCTGGAATGAAGTAGTGGCGAAAGAGTGCCATGTTGGGATTAACCCCGACAAAACCTTCGCAAAGATGGGCGAAGAAAGCCATGCATGCCACAACATTTGGCTTGAAATCCAGAAGACGAAAGCCAAATGTGTGCATGATGTCATTGAAGAAGTCTAAGAAAGGGGGGCAGACACTACTAGAATCAGGATCTTTGCCGTCAGCCAGCTCTTTGCCGTCAGCTGGCTGATGTCAAAGAATTTCTTTGCCATCATCTTGAAGAAAACTGACGACAAAGAATGAGCTGACGACAAAGGTCATGTTCGCCGTCAGCCGGCTCTTTGTTGTCTGCCAGCAGACGGCATAGAAGCTTTGCCGTCAGCTTGCAGACAGCAAAGAGTGTGGGTGGTCCACTAGCGAGGACCACCTAACGGACACTTTCTTTGCCATCTGCTAGCAGACGGCAAAGAAGTGGCTAAACTAACATCCATTAGCTAGGCTCTTTGCCGTCTGCTAGCAGACGGCAAAGAACCGTGCCCTAACAAAATTCCAACGACGCCCGCTGACCCATCTCTCTGTCCCCTCTTTCTCTCTCGGTCCTGCCCCCGAGCCGCCGCCGCCCAGCGCCACCCCGCCCCCGTGTCGCTGCCGTCCCGTGCCCACCCCATTGCCGCACCCGCCCCCACCGCCCTGGTGACCCCCTCCTCCGCCCCGCACCACCCCCCTCGCCATGCCGCCCCGTCCCCATGCCCGAGCCGCC
>NC_057804.1:211352050-211368697 GCF_018294505.1 Triticum aestivum | reverse complement strand
CATGCGACCCACGTAGCCATGGGCCCGCTCCTCCACCCCGGCGGCCCCGGTGCCGTCCTTCCCCCTCCATCGTCGCCGCTGGGTACCGCCCCCTCTTCCAAGATGTCGAAGCAAGGTACGGCGAAAAATCCCCCCCTTCCTCCATTTCTTTCCAGCATGGTTTACCCTGGCCGCCTCATGCTAGTCTAGTCTTTGTTGGATCGCGCCGTGTTGTGGTTTGATTTGGAGGCCGAACGCGTGTTTTCCTGCTACTAGTAGTCGCTATTTGTACCCGTTCTTGGTGCGAATTTGGTGGTGGTTTAGGTTCGTCGGTGGCCATATGTGGTGTAGAAGATGCTTACGAATGGAGTTGTTCAGCTGTTTGTTGATGTGCTAAATGAGTCTATCATTTCAGGTTTTAGTTCTATTAAAGGAGCTATTGCGCATGATGCTTTCCTCCTGATTTTTTCATGCCCTGGCGAGTTATTGTATTAGATCTTGGGTGAGGCATTAGGGCAGTTGCATCTCCTAGGTTAAGTGACTGTAAATTTTCTCAACTGCTTGTGTTTAACTTGGCTTGACAAGTTATAATCCTTGTTTAACTTTTCTCAGGAACATTCATGTATTAGATCCTGGATGAACCCTTCGAGGAGTTGTATGTCTCTACCCAAGCGGACAGATGATTGTAAAATTTATCACATGCTTGCGTTTATCTTGACTCACTAAATATATATAATCCTTTTTTAACTTTGAAGAAACGTTCATGATATCGTGTATTCATAACATGTGTGTGGCTTATATGTCAATATGTGGTTTATATGGCATGCAATTGGTATCATTAGCTTTTCTTTTGTCGATACTTAGTCCTTACTAATAAATTTGAGTTTTTATCCTATAAACCCGACAATGATAAAATAGTTATTGGTAAAAGTCTTCTCTCACTGGAACTTAATATATATGTCGTACATTTGAAGTACTCCAAAACAAAGCAAAAACTATCGATGAAACTAAGAAAACTTAGCTTATATCTATTGGTGGTAAATGACGGTGGATATTGAGCTCGGTCGACCCATAAATAGTCGCGAGCTAGTTGATGAAAGTGCATTTATCCTCTAATGATATTTTAGTGATGACCACAATATTAAAGCTAATGTACCTATGATAAACTTGTCTATGATCAATTTGAAACATGAGCATTACTAATTGGTCTCTTCTGCTGCTTATCAGAGATGGGGGGAGGCCGCCACCGCAGGCTGCGTTCTGCCACACCGGAGTATGAGTTGGATGCTTTTGAGTTCTTGAGTATCATACTTGAGAATTCATCCAGGATGCAGGTATGTAAAAGGAGAGATCTCCCCTTCACCCATCTCTTTATGATAACTCTGCTATTTGCTACATCACTCCTTGTCCCACGTTGCAGAGGTTGCCTAACACTTTCATGAAGATGTTGGACAGCCATCAGCCAAAGAATGTGAAGCTGCGACAGGCCGGCAGTGGGCTTTGCAGGCATTGGGACGTGCAAGTAGTGACCAGTTATGGCCACATGTACCTGTGTCGTGGCTGGGAGCAGTTCTACCATGCCTACGACCTGCGGCACGGGTACTTCCTTCTCTTCAGGTACGACGGCGACACCATGCTTACCATAAAGGTGTTCAACACGACAATGTGTCGCATGCGCTACCAGGACGAGGATGATGCATGTATGTTCTACCTCTTCTTCCTCTACATTTGGCTTTGTCTCACATCGATTGTTAACGGCCATTGTTGCATTTGGTCAGGCAATGGGAGCAGCAGTAGCAACTCTGGCTACAGCCAAAGCAGGACTGACTCTGGCTACAACAAAAGAAGCAGCGAGGATGATCCGGAATGGAGTAGGGTAGAAGAGGAGCAGAGTGGGGATGAGGAGGTGCAGCATAATCTGTTTGACGATGACCTTGCGATGGTGGTGGCTGACGGTGGCCAAGGTACGGTGGTGGCTAACAATGGGCAAGAGATGGTGGTGGCTCATGATGGGCAAGAGATGGTGGTGGCTGAGGATGACCAAGCGATGGTGCTGCCTGAAGATGGCCTCGCGATGGTGGTGGTGCCCGACAATGACCTCGCGATGGTGGTGGCACCGGCGATCCCACAGCCGGGCGACATGACCATGCCAATTGGTAGAAGACTACATCCCACTTCCTTCACTGCCTCGCCGCTCATGGGGCATTAGGATGAAGAAGTTGAAGAAGAAGGAGGAGTGAACTATGCCAGGTATGTCAGATCTCCAAAATGAGCTACACTTAGCTTTGTTTCCTCCGAAATGACCTAACTTAGCTCTAATATGCTTAGTTACTTAGGTCTGCTCAATAATGACATACACTTGGCTCACTTGTGTAAAAAATGGCATATTTAGGCTTAGTTAACTAAAAAAATGGCATAATTAGTTAAGTTAGCTCCAAAATGACACATTTAACCTAGGTTAGTTCCAATATGATCCATTTTAGCTAGATTAGCTCCAAAATGATCCATTTTACATATGTTAGGAAAAAATAGCATAACTACTTATGTTGGCCAAAAATGACCTATACTTACCTTATATTCATCCAAATTGACATAATAAGCTTAGTTAGCTAAAAAATGGCATAATTACCTATGTAAGCTCTAAAATGACACAAATAAGGAATAACAAGAAGAAAAGCAAGGAAGAGGAGAAAAAGAAATAATAGAAGAAGAAAAAGAAGAAAAATAAAGAATAAAAGTTGAAGAATGAGAAGGAAAAGGGTAAAAACCTCCTTCTTCTTTTGGTCTTCTTCTTCTTCTAGTCTACTTCTTCTTCTTCTTCTTCTTCTTCTTCTTCTTGTTGTTGTTGTTGTTGTTGTTGTTGTTGTTGTTGTTGTTGTTGTTGTTGTTGTTGTTGTTGTTGTTGTTGTTGTTGTTGTTGTTGTTGTTGTTGTTGTTCTCCAAAATGACCTAAGTTAGCTCTAATATGCTTAGTTTCCTAGGTTAGCTCAATAAAGACCTATACTTAGCTGCTTTATATCAAAAATGGCATAATATGCATAGTTCACTCAAAAATGGCATAATTAGCTAGGTTAGCTCCATTTTACCTAAGTATGCTTACTTCTTCTTCTAGTCTTCTTCTTCTTCTTCTAGTATTCTTCTTCTAACTTTCTTGTTTCCCATTTTGCAGATTTCATTTACATTGCAAAAGCTTGCATGGATGGAGTGCTTATTTTCCCTTTTTGCTTTTATTTTGTATCGATGGACAATATGGAACTTGTTATGTGGATGGATAGGTGGTAGATGAACAATGTGAGACTATTGTAATATGTACGGATGGAACTATGTGTTGGATATATATGTATATATGATGAAACTTTTGTGTTGGATATGTCTGCTTTGAAATTTATGTGTTCAAAGTTGTTTGTTGAAATTGAATGAATCTAAGAAAAATAGAAAAAATAGGGGCTATACAGGCTCTTTGTCGTCCGCTGGTGGATGGCAAAGAGGTTTGCCCTCAGCCAGCAGATGGCAAAGCAGCCACATGGCAGTTACATGTGCAACCTGGGGGGCTGGCCTATTTTTTTACTTTGTCGTCCGCTAGCTGATGGCAAAGTGCACCGTTAACCCCCTAATGGCCATAAGCTGGCGCGTGTACCGTCCAAGTCCTTTGCCGTGGGCTGGCGGACGGCAAAGACCATATCATCTTTGCCGTCCACCAGCACACGACAAAGAGCCCTTTGTCGTAGCCTATTCAGTCGGACATGTTGCCGTCTGCTGATGGACGACAAAGGCCTTTGCCGTCCGCCAGGTATGCCTTTGTCGTCAGCCATGGAGGACGACAAACTGCCTGATTCATGTAGCGAGAGGCTGCAGGAAAAATAATCAATGAAGAAAGGATAAGTTTTCAGACCAGGCTTGGCAAAGGAGGCGGGGATGACCACCATGGCAGGATGCCCCGTCGTCTCCCTCCCCCACAGGTACCGGAACTGGTCCCGGAGGGTGAGCGCGTCGATCGATGATACGAAGAGGGCTTGCTTCTTCCGCAACCTCCGTAGCTCGTTCTCTGACACCTCTCTCCCCTCGGCGTCCTTGGCCACACCCTTGCCCTTGCTTGCCTTGGGAGCCATGGCGGCTGAGAAGGGGCGAGGGATCTGAAAGGAATGGAGGCGCGGCAGCGGCGAGGAGAAGCAAGAACTCTGGTTTTCGCTCAAGCAAGAAGTAGAGGGACGGCGGTTCCAAGATTGGGAGGAGCATAGAGGGTAAATGAGCAGTGCCCCTGCGGATTCCCCCTTTTATGTGGAAAGCACGGGACGCCTCTTTACTATCGACTGCGAGATGATGCAAGCATGCTGAGGCCATCCCACGCACGACCCCCACATCACGCGCTCGATGCAAATCATGGGGAAGAGCAACTACCAAAGAGATCGTGGAGGATTAAGTTCCTGCCATGCGTGCCCGCACACTGCTTTGGGCCTGGATCAACTACACCTTGCCCTCACGTGTGGCCCAGGCCCGAGGGCTCCTGTCAGTGTACAAAAATACGGTGTCTTTTATACCCCTTACTTGTGCACGAGCAGTTGTAGCCACAGCTGGGCGACATGACCATACCAATTGGTAGAAGACTACATCCCACTTCCTTCACTGCCTCGCCGCTCATGGGGCATTAGGATGAAGAAGTTGAAGGAGAAGAAGGAGGAGTGAACTATGCCAGGTATGTCAGATCTCCAAAATGAGCTACACTTAGCTTTGTTTCCTCCGAAATGACCTAAGTTAGCTCTAATATTCTTAGTTACTTAGGTCTGCTCAATAATGACATACACTTGGCTCACTTGTGTAAAAAATGGCATATTTATGCTTAGTTAACTAAAAAATGGCATAATTAGTTAAGTTAGCTCCAAAATGACACATTTAACCTAGGTTAGTTCCAATATGATCCATTTTAGCTAGATTAGCTCCAAAATGATCCATTTTACATATGTTAGAAAAAAATAGCATAATTACTTATGTTAGCACAAAAATGACCTATACTTACCTTATATTCGTCCAAATTGTCATAATAAGCTTAGTTAGCTAAAAAATGGCATAATTACCTATGTAAGCTCTAAAATGACATAAATAAGGAATAATAAGAAGAAAAGCAAGGAAGTGGAGAAAAATAAATAATAGAAGAAGAAAAAGAAGAAAAATAAAGAATAAAAGTTGAAGAATGAGAAGGAAAAGGGTAAAAACCTCCTTCTTCTTCTGGTCTTCTTCTTCTTCTAGTCTTCTTCTTCTTCTTCTTCTTCCTCTTCTTCCTGTTGTTGTTGTTGTTGTTGTTGTTGTTGTTGTTGTTGTTCTCCAAAATGACCTAAGTTAGCTCTAATATGCTTAGTTTCCTAGGTTAGCTCAATAAAGACCTATACTTAGCTGCTTTATATCAAAAATGGCATAATATGCATAGTTCACTCAAAAATGGCATAATTAGCTAGGTTAGCTACATTTTACCTAAGTATGCTTACTTCTTCTTCTAGTCTTCTTCTTCTTCTTCTTCTAGTATTCTTCTTCTAACTTTCTTGTTTCCCATTTTGCAGATTTCATTTACATTGCAAAAGCTTGCATGGATGGAGTGCTTATTTTCCCTTTTTGCTTTTGTTTTGTATCGATGGACAATATGGAACTTGTTATATGGATGGATAGGTGGTAGATGAACAATGTGAAACTATTGTAATATGTACGGATGGAACTATGTGTTGGATATGTATGTATATATGATGAAATTTTGTGTTGGGTATGTCTGCTGTGAAATTTATGTGTTCAAAGTTGTTTGTTTAAATTGAATGAATCTAAGAAAAAACAGAAAAAATAGGGGCTATACAGGCTCTTTGCCGTCCGCTGGTGGATGACAAAGAGGTTTGCCTTCAACCAGCAGATGGCAAAGCGGCCACATGGCAGTTACCCGTGCAACCTGGGGGGCTGGCCTATTTGTTTACTTTGCCGTCCGCTAGCTGATGGCAAAGCGCACCGTTAACCCCCTAACAACCATAAGCTGGCACGTGTGCCGTCCAAGTCCTTTGCCGTGGGCTGGCGGATGCCAAAGACCATATCATCTTTGCCATCCACCAGCACACGGCAAAGAGCCCTTTGCTGTAGCCTATTCAGCAGACATGTTGTCGTCTGCTGACGGACGACAAAGGCCTTTGCCGTCCGCCAGGCATGCCTTTGCCGTCAGCCATGGAGGACGACAAACTGCCTGATTCATGTAGCGAGAGGCTGCAGGAAAAATAATCAACGAAGAAAGGATAAGTTTTCGGACCAGGCTTGGCAAAGGGGGCGGGGATGACCACCATGGCAGGATGCCCCGTCGTCTCCCTCCCCCACAGGTACCGGAACTGGTCCCGGAGGGTGAGCGCGTCGATCGATGAGACGAAGAGGGCTTGCTTCTTTCGCAACCTCCCTAGCTCGTTCTATGACACCTCTCTCCCCTCGGCGTCCTTGGCCACACACTTGCCCTTGCTTGCCTTGGGAGCCATGGCGGCTGAGAAGGGGCGAGGGATCTGAAAGGAATGGAGGCGCGGCAGCGGCGAGGAGAAGCAAGAACTCTGGCTTTCGCTCAAGCAAGAAGAAGGGGGACGGCGGTTCCAAGATTGGGAGGAGCATAGAGGGTAAATGAGCAGTGCCCCTGCGGATTCCCCCTTTTATGGGGAAAGCATGGGCCGCCTCTTTACTATCGACTGCGGGATGATGCAAGCATGCTGAGGCCATCCCACGCACGACCCCCACATCACGCGCTCGATGCGAATCATGGGGAAGAGCAACTACCAAAGAGATCGTGGAGGATTAAGTTCCTGCCATGCGTGCCCGCACACTGCATTAGCCCTGGATCAACTACACCTTGCCCTCACGTGTGGCCCAGGCCCGAGGGCTCCTGTCAGTGTACAAAAATACGGTCTCTTTTGTACCCCTTACTTGTGCATGAGTAGTTGTAGCCACGCCTGTGGCCGGGCCCGACAGGGTAACATAAGACAAAACACGAAGACTACCAAGACAGATACTCGAAGAACAAGGACCAGAGGGCGAGCTGGACCTCCCCCGGCAACACCCTTGTCGGGACAAACTGCGCAGTACCAGCAAGCCCATCACCCTTGTGGTTGAGAGTTCAAACACCATCGACAATGTTAAGACTAAGATCAGAGAACGCATGCCTGATAGCATGCAGATCCTCATAAAGATTAATAGCCTACGGGTCCATGTGGGACCAGAAGACGAAGACCCCCGGCAAGACCCTTACTGGGGATGACTCCAAGGCCCCCAGCAAGCCTTGCTGGGGACGATCGCTGGGATGCAGCTAGAGCCGCACCCGACAAGTATTTGCCATCTCACCGCCATTCCAGCATGACGACCAGTGCGCCAGCTAAGCAGGCGCCTGCATGGCGGCATGCAGATCTTCGTGGAGGCTCTACCATCGCTCCAACACAACAGCTAGTTAGCCAGCATGGCGCTACATGCCTCGTTAGCCTGGACACGTGTTGAAGCAAGGAGGGGCAGCGACGGACAAGACGGCTTCTGTTGCTATCCCCAGGAAAGGAAGAGGATAGTAGGCAGCGTATTAAATTCGTTTGTCATACGGTGCTGAGCGATAAGCTCAGACACTGTAGCTTGCCACGTCCTGTGTGCCACTACGGCAACCCCTTTACATATAAAAGGAGGCCCTACAGAGAGAGGATTCGGACTTTTGGACCATGCTCGCATCGTAGCTAGTTCAAAAGCTCAAGAACACATATATCCAGACTAGCAGTACTAGGGTATTAAACATCTTTGCGGACCAAACCTGGGTAAAATCCATGTGTGCTAACTACTAGACCTTCTCTTCATACAACTGATCCCCGCCGAATGTAGAAGGGCTCCTTGTGACCCCATAGGTGTTCGTTTTCCCCGACAAACATAATGGCAAACAATATCCTGACATTTAATCAATTTGCAAATAAACATACTACTCACTACAAAAAAAAACACTTCTGTGATGATACATGTTTGTCACAGTAGGTTGCGTTTTTTGTCATGCATGTACATCCATGACGATTTTATGACAGAATCAAGATAGTCATACATGTGCTGTCATAGAAGTGTTCCATGACATTACCAAAATTATCATCACGGAAGTGTCCACTTCCATGATGATAAATCGAGCGTCACAGAAGTGTTTCGTCAAGGGTGACCGACATGTGGCATCCACCGTAACGGAACGCCGTTAAGCTATCGGGTCGGGTTTTGGATCCGATAACCCGTTAACAGCCTCAACCAATGGGGATTTTCCACGTGTAAAATCATCATTGGCTGGAGGAAACACGTGTTGGCTCATCGTTGGGACATATGTCATCCACTCATTGGACAGAAGGCGCCTATGATACGTCGACACGTGGCACGGCCCATCAAGTTTAAATGGGCCGGCCCAACTAAAGGCCCACTAGATTTTGCGGACCATAATGGGCCGGCCCAGCTAAAGGCCCACGAGATTTTGCGGACCATAATGGGCTGCCCAGCTAAAGACCCACAAGATTTCACAGGCCATAATGGGCCGGCCCAGGTAAAGGCCCACAAGATTTTTGTGTGCCATAATGGGCTGGCCCAGGTAAAGGCGCACGAGATTTTGCCGACATTAATGGGCCGACCCAGCTGTAGGCCCACAAGATTTTGAGGACCCTAGTAGGCCAGTCCATTAACTGGCTGCCATGTTTTGGGCCAAATGTTGTCCCATATTTGATCTGGTCCATTAATGGCCTGCCACGTTCCGGGCCTAATAATGGCCCATATGAGATCCGGCCCGTTAAAAGCCTCCCACTTTCTGGGCCAAATCACGGTCCAGATCAGGTCCGACCCTTCAACAGGCTTTGGGCTCAATTATGGCCCATCTCAGATTTGGCCCGTTAACTGGACGCTATGCTTTTGGGCCCACTTGCTAAAGGCCCATTTAGTAATTCGGCCCGTTTAACATTTTGGCCCTATATTAATTTGGGCCTGTTAAAAGCCCGTCATATAGTTGGGCCTAACTACGGCCCGGTTTGCATCCGACCTACTCGCAGCCGATATCTGATTGGGCCAAACAAGGACCGAGACAACTTTGGCCTGTTAAAGCGCACAATCATGGGCCGAGGTCCATTTCGGGCTGCTACCGGCCCGTGAGTATTCAGCATGTTTCAGGCCCAACCTACTTCTCAACCTCCTAAAAGCCCATTGAGTTTTCTTGCGAAAAGAGGGCCGGGGGTTACTCGGCCTATTAAAGGCCCGAATCTTCTAGTGGGCCAGTTTGACGGGGCCCATGATGCGGATCATACATCGTGATTGCATGACGGCCCGATTATGTACCGTAATTTTACGGTTTAGCCGGTTTACTGCGAAGACAGGATATATATATATATAGTAAAATAACTGCAACATCGTGAATAAGAAAAAACCTAGACTATACAATAAAGAAATTACGGCATATTACATCCACTGGGCATCAAAGTTCACCACTATGATAATAAAGCACAAGCAGACAGCAGATTACGTACACTGGGCATCAAAGATCGCCACCAGTGCAAATAAACATGGCGACAAAATAATATACAAAACCGACGACACTTCAATAGAGTTCAAGAAAGGTTAGCCCTGCTAGCGAGCTGCACCGCAAGCACCTGAGCAAGATGATGAGAATGCGCTTGTTCAACACTTATATCTTCCTCACTCTGAAAGATAAACAAGCAGACAGATGACAGGTTTTGCACATAAAAGTATCAGTGCTGACAATTCATCACATTTCTTAATGATGAATAAAGTGACACAGTTTAAAATTGCATTAACACAATATGGTATTGTTCAGGTCAAGACATGGCAGCAAATGACATGTTGAAGGAGTTGGCAACTTCACGACACCACTGGATTACAGATCAAGAACTCATAAGTATCAATGGTTAGTGTGCTGTCAATTTATCCCATTTCGGATTGGCAAATGAAGAGACGGTTTAAATAATAGTAGAATGATATGACATTGTTTATAGTTAAGACATTGCAGAATATGACATTGTGCTGTAGTGGGTAGGTTCACCACACCACCGGATTACGGATGAAGAACAGAAGCATACATGCAGTGCAAAAGAAGATCACTTGCTCTGTATAGTTTAATTTACATGGTATGAAGAAGTAACTTGGTTGTACAACTGAAAACTTAAATTGAGAAGGACAAACTTTTGTTTATGAACTACATAATAAACTTTAAACATGCAATTTGATGCAAACACAAAAAATAAACAGCTTTTGCAGTCATGCCTAACCAAATATACACAACAAAGTTTGAAGGCTTGAGAAGGACAAACTTACATTACTTGTGAAGACAGGCTCTATAAAGCCCTTGTCCATGCTGATGGGGGGGCAATTCAAGAAGTTTACCACAGAATCTTCTTCATAAGCATTGCCTTTATTCTACATTTTGTTAAGAGTAAATATGGATGTGATAATATACGAAAAAATGGAGAATATTTAAGATAAGATGAAGAGTGATGATACATAACCAAGTAGCTATAGGCAAAAGGCATAGCCAAGAGCAATGCACAACTAACTTCTTCAGTACCAACCTTATGGTAAGAGTAAATATAGATCTAATGTGTAGAAAATGGAGGGCAAAGGAAAATAAGCTGCAGAGTGATGGTACATCAACAACTACCTATCAATATAAGTACACTGATATAGGACAACATGTACTTAAAAGAACAATGCAGAGCTAAAAAAATTCATTGGCATTGGATATATTCTACACTAATGTAACCATTCATACAGATCAGATAATTTGGAGCGAACAATTGATAAGCAAGCTATCATGCATACTGCTGTCACATAATGAACCAGGTATGTATGCAAGTACAGTGATACATGACAACAGGTACTAACAAGAGCAAAGCAACAGGCAGCATATTTGCGATATCCTGTCGTTCTTTTCAAACCGGAATTCTTCTTCGAGCAGATTTCCTTAGGTAACACTGATACTACTGCAATGCTTCCTTGAAAAGCACAAGCAAGCTTTGCTCGTCATGACTATCCAGATTGACCCTCACCTCATTACAACAATGTAATGTAAATCATTGATGTGTTCGATCAGCAGAAAACAGGAAAATAATAACCTTGAATAATAGCACTTACACGTAAGTTGGGCAGGAAGATGTGAAAATGGTGTTTCTCTTCACTATAATCTTTCCATGATGGGAATATATGCACGTAGTCCCTAACAACATTGAAAGCATTATCTTTTAAACTGGGAATAAATGGAATGGGGTTCCAATCTGCAGGAATTGGCCCTCTCTGTAGTTGGGATAGGTCTTCGGCCGGTGGACTTGCTGTACTTTTTGCTAGAGTGGGATTTTTTCTTTGGTACGGCTGGTGCTATGGCAAATGAAATCGGTATACCTTTTGCTGGAGTGCAGGTCCTGTGTGGTGGGGCTAGTGGTGTGGCGAGTGAAGTATGGGTACAGTCCGCTGGAGTTGGTCCTACGTTTTGTGTCACTGGTTGTACAGCAAATATAAGTGGGGTGTTGTCTGATTTCTCAGGCACCACCACATTTTTCAAGGACTTTGCTGGTGCTCCTTCAGGTTCGGCAATCACCCTTTTCCTTTTTGATGTCTGATGCACAAGAACAACATTTGAGTGGAAAAACATGGTATGATGATAGATGGAATATGTATTGATAATGGATGGGCATGGCATCTCGAGTTATATGATGAGTAAACTAAGCAGATGGCGGCTCAACAAAGTAGAAGAAATGCAAGACAACATATGCAAGATACGCGCAATCAATAAAATCTTGCCAAATTAGAACATGCACCTTGATGGGTGAACAGGACAGGCCACCTGCCTTTGACTCCTCGAGGTTAGAATAGTAATTAGGATGATATTCTGAACAAGAATCAACAAGTGGGGAGCGTACGTGTTTCATTGCTTCCAGAATGGCACTCAATGCCTTGGTGCCAATTTTGTAGGTCATTGCAGCGTTCCACAATATTCTTCTGATGCGCGGATTCTGATATTCACTGTAATTGCGTATAATATCTGAGAACCATGAAAACAAAAGTTGTTGTGAGATTATCTTTGTAATGCAGATGATATTCTAATATAGGGGCACCCCTGTAAACACTTGTGTGCTATCACTGGATTCTGATGAGAGAGCTCACGTGTGCTGTAGTATGGTGCGTGCATTTATATAATCTGGCACAAGTACACAAAAAAATAGGCACCAGAAGTAAGGATAGCTGGCAGATGATAGGTTCATAATATACTGTATAGAGAGTTTATTGCCAAACCATGATAACAAGAGCACACAGCAACTAGGCAGATCATAGTGTACATAACAGGGGTACACCATAACCACGATATATAAATCGGGAAAGTGGAACTGGTTTGAAAATACGGTGTTGTATTGCCGCTAGTAATTGAAAGCCTATCGATCATGTATAGGCCATCTCTATCAGCTGTTGACTGCAGATGTCCCTGCGCCCCTTCCTGACAAGGAACATACTGTACGTACTAAATACAGAATAAACAAAGAGGAACATGTTAAAGAACAGAAGAGGAAGCATATTCTTGAGGTTCCGCTTCATTGCATACAATGTTGGTTGCCCACTCATGATGAATCACAACGCCCAAAGAAATGCAATTCCATGTTGTCTCTCTATATGTGGCAATTTTGAACAAGAGTCATTAGGATCATATTCTGAACAAGAGTCAACAGGTGGGGAGCGTATGAGTTTCATTGCATCCAGAATGGCACTCAATGCCTTGGTGCCAATTTTGTAAGTCATTGCAGTGTTTAGCTTCAAGAGTGGACTGCTGCTAGTGCGACATAAAGCAGCTACACAGATCATAGTGTAGATATAACAGGAAAACCTTAAGCATCAAAGTAAATCAGCAAAGTGGAATTTGCTGGAATATATGTGCTAGTATTGCCGGTACGGCTAGAAAGGCTTCGGATACCATCCCTCTTCAAGTGAAGGTGTGGTACTATTAATATCAGTGTAACTCTCAAAGGCGACACAGCTCCCTGCATTTCCTTGCTATTCTTATAGGAGTCAAGTGGGCAGGCCACTACAAATCCTATTCCTATGTTTACAAGATCCTACGAATCAAAGAGGCTCAAAGTGTCCATCACAACCAACTGTATAGACCTCTACACTGCAAATGTCCCTGCTCATCTTCAGGACAAGGAACATACTGTACTACTATCATACTCCCTCCATTCCAAAATATAAGTCTTGGTAGAGATTTCCACTATGGATCACATGCAGATGTATCCAGATACATTTTAGAGTGTAGATTCACTCATTTTGCTCCATATGTAGTCCATGGTGGAATATATACAAAGACTTGTATTTAGGAACAGAGAGAGTACATATTAAAGAAGAACGGAAGAGGAACATGGTAAAGAAGAGCAAGCAAATTTTGGATAATAAAATGTTGGTTGCGTAGTGCCCACACATGATGAACCAGAGCGCATTAAGAATGCAACTCCCAGCTGTCTCTCGACCATTTCAGGCGGTTGGATGAAGATCCTACATCGCCTAACCCTTCTTCTTCCTCGTCTCTGATTCTTCCCATACAGAACACCGCACGGGCCGCCGGCCGGACCACCGGCCCCCACCGCCTGTGTTCCTCCGCCACCACCACCCCCACCCCCGCCCCAACCCACACCCGCATCGAGTTTTCTTTGTTCGGCGAGGCCCCACCACCACCCGATCCCCTTCGATTGCACCGGCGAACTCCAGCGAGCTCTAAAAAATCGATTGACCCAATTTTGAAATTTAGTCTATTGTGATTTAACTTGTGTGGAATATAAAAGGGGAAAACCATAAGCATTGGGAGTATAGTATTGAGCGTGCCATGGCGGATCTGAAGGTGCAAACCGTACAAAGGCAACTTCCCAACCAAGACAAGAAATCAGAGTAAAGCAGTGGCGATCTATTTTCTTGCTGCGATAAATAAGTTGAGTAGATACGGAAGAGTACTGCCTCTTGTGCGGCGCCGTGTACGCATCTACTGAGAATTTGACGGTCTTGCGGTAGCGATGGCTATTGGCAGCGTGGAAGCAGTTCTAGGAGGGTAGACGGTGGCGGCAGGGTGCGGTGGACGAGACGGTCGTAGGAGCAGCACCGGCAAGGTGGACGACGGCGGGGATAAAGCGAGAGGACCGGATGCAAGGATCCTGGTCCGAAGCCGTGGATGAGAGAGGTCGATCTCTTGTAATGGATGGCGGCGTCGGGGTATCAGCTCCGGCATGGTGGAGGAGGACGGTGGTGGATGGGGTGGCGGACGTCGGCGAACGGAGGAGGGTGGGGTGGAGTGAGTGTTTTGGCACCCACGGAGTACGAATGGGTTAAAGGGAGGTAGAGAGGAGGGGGGAACCATGTCTTCAGGGCGAGCTGGTCTCAAATGCGAGGAAATTTACAAACTTAACCCCCGTTTCAAAATTCTACTACATCACAGCAACCTTAGTCGGTTGGAGATAGGACGGTAATCTCGCATACACCGAATATTTGCCGACGAGAGTTTGTTTTTGGCACCCACCGTGTATGAATATGAATCGGGGAGGGAGTCGATTTCAGCTGAGGAAACACTGTGTTTTTGCGCCCACCGTGTATGAAGCCGGGCGAGAGGCGGTTACGTCACGTTTGGGTGAAATTACAAACCTACCCCTATCAATACCTATAGAAATCCAGCAGATAGGCTTTGCATGGCAGGGATAGGCAGTAGTAATTTCCATCTTGCAGATTTTGGTTTCGGGGGTTACTGCGACTTTCCCCGCTTCGTTCAAATTTGGCAGAGTGCACGATTATCGTGCCAACTCAATTCGAATCCCGTTTGTATTCTATTTTTTCAGGCGGGATCCATTTTCAATTGGAATTACATTCTATATACATAATTTTTTATATATACTTTCAAAAGCACAACACCATTTATACATAAATATGGTTTACAAATGGCATGATCTCAGATTGATAAGGTTGTATCCATCAATTTGGATTTTCAAATATTTGAAACCACTTTATGTTGAAATCCAATGTATGTACTCCTCGCTAACTGTCTCCAATTAATGTGTGTTTCATGCGGGTTTTTTTTACTTCTCAAACATGTATAATGTGTTTCACACACGCAACATATAGTGTAATCCCGTTTAGACATTAATTGCATATAAACGATGCATTGTTTGTAATTAAAGAATCTATGGATCACCAATATTCATAAACTATATAACATTACACGTGTGCCCAAATTCAAATGAATATGCATGTTTGATACACCAATTTGCGTTATGATATTATCGATGTCGAGATCTCCAGTTTAAATATTTGAATCCCCTTTAATCCAGATATTCGTCTCATATAGCTATAACTCATCCTTATGTAGGACTATCTCTCTAGACCTATACGTGTTCATCGTCTCTCAGGTATCTCTCGTGCTACCTGTATGTCGATATGATCTTTTATCTTCGTAACACACTGACGGTACTCTCTCCCTCGACCTTCATCACTCTATCTCTCTCTAAGTATATCTCGCTCCCTGCTGTGTGTCTCTAACTATGATCCTCCATGTGGAATCTCTTTCACTCACACAAACACAAAACTTTGTCTCCCGGGGTCTCATTTCTCTCTACTATTCCCATGTGTGCCACTCGCACACCCCTCATACAGAGATGTCTTTCGCTCCTTAGATATGAGAACCTATGACTCTTCCTCTTAAATATCTCTTTCTCACACACAAACACAAACTCTGTCTCCCAAGGTCTCATATTTCTCCATTGCTCTCTTGTATGTCGCTCACACACACTCTCTCTCCCTAGAGATATCTTGTGTTCCCTCATATGTCTCTCTAGCTATGACTCTCGTTGTGAAATATATTTCTCTTTCGCAGACACAAAACTCCATCTCTCTGGATCTCATTTCTCTTTGATATCTGTTTGTATGTGACTCACATGCACCCTCTCTCTATCTCTCTCACCCACACACATAACTCAGCCTTTTGATCCACTCGACTCCTATCTCTAATGCACACTAGCTAGCATCTTTAGCTTTCTATTTATCTGTTTCTCCATCAACCTTCTTTCTCGCCCTCACTCTTGATTCCTATCACGCACACTACATATGTTTCTCTCTACATGCAGTCAAGTGCCCTCTCACACACACATATAACTTCACCCTTTGAACCACCCGATGGTCATCTCCAGCACCCAAATTAGCGGATGTCCCTCTAGCTAGCATCTCCATCTCTGTATCTATCTGTAGTTTCTCCGTCAACATTTCTTTCTCGCACGGAGTCTTGCTTCCTATCACCCACACTATATATGTCTCTCCATACATATGCATTTACAGGTTGATCTCTTTTGCACAATCGTTGTGCCTCACTCCCTCTGCTCGCCATAGATGCATGCTCCAGCCCACGCCACTATCTCTTAAAGACAAAAACACATGCTCAATTGTCGAGCCTTCTTCCCTAAATTCTCACATGCATGCATATTGTCATACAGATCCGTCTCTCCCATGTCGTTGATCTTATGACTTATGTCTTCTTTCTTTTATGCCGATCATGCGCGCGCGTGCACACCCACATCCCACATATACATGTATACCTCTCACACATCCACGTTCAAGGTCTCTATGTCTCCATACGTAGTTAATTACCCTCAATCCTAA
>NC_057804.1:211346007-211351561 GCF_018294505.1 Triticum aestivum | reverse complement strand
ACACACACTAAGACTCCATCTCTCTCTCTCTCACACACACACACAAACTAAGACTCCATCTCTCTCTCTCTCATCTCTCTCTCTCTCTCTCACACACACACACACCCCACGCACACACACATTAGGACTTCATCTCACACACACATGCTCTAGGCGGAGCATTTGTTCCTACCACCCTTCATCCAACCTTACCCGTATGATAAACAATCACCTTTATTTACTTGGACAAATTCCACTTTACTTTAGTAGTCAACAAACTTATCATCTGTACCCTTATAGAAAAACGAGTTGGCGATGATGGTGTGCCTGCCATCTTGTAGTACAGACCTTGTGATCTATATCTGACGGATAGAAAGCAAACTATGGTAATTTACAAAAGATACCTGCACCTCTCTCCACATCATTATCTCCCGCAACCTCATTGCTCACCAATTAAAAAAGGAATAAGTCTCTGGAACAATCTAGCATGCATGGTGGCCGCTGCCGCCTGCCGGTGCTGTCCATCCCCATGCCTCCGCCCATTCTGACCACCAGTCACCACCATGCTCCACTCCTCCTCACCTTATCTCTCATCTTTCATTATTTTGATGACATTCTCGAGATACCAGTTTTCTGATAAAATTCTCGAGATATCATTAGTTTTTACACATGGGATTACTCCTGCATGGGTCAATCACAACAGGTTTTTTGTAAAAAAATGCATATTGATGTTCCGTGCAATGCATGAGAATCTTGGTTGTAATTATATAACACAAATCACGAGCAGGAAGTGACATTTTTTTGACACAACCACGTTAACATGGCCACGTAAATCACTAGCTAAAGTAAATACCATTATACTTATATCTCAATGCAAAAGGTTGAGTACATGTCTGAAGAGTAGAGTCACACACACGCACTCTGTCTCTCAAAATCTCTCTCACACACACACCAGTTACATGACACCCACTTAAGCAGACACGTATGTTACAATTTGTGCACCCGCGGGTACACGTGATGATGCGCATTTATTTAATCCGGAAAGGCAAACCCAAACAGTAGCTGCATTCATTCCCCTCCCGCCGCCTCTTCTCTGGTCGCCGTCGCCCGGTAGCCATGGGCCGGCCGAAGGTAACAACATACGCCATACTCCCGCCGGAGCGGCGCTTTAATATGGAAATTTTAGTGGTCATGCATGCATCTTTTTGTGCTAGCACTCCTATATGAGGGTTGACCGGTCGCTTCCCGCGAACGTGCACGGGTGGTGGAAGAGGAAGGAGAAGGGAAGAGGGCTATGGAGTAATGTTTTTACCGTAATTTCTTAGGAAACTGAGTGTAATAATTGAGTAGTTTTGCAAACTACCAGTACTACACCTGAAACGGTTCAAAACCTGTACTCCATTGCCAGCGCGCGCTTCCCGCGTGAAACGGTCAGCGTCGCCCTGGAGTGTCAGTGCCGCATTAATGCCCGGCTAGAGTGGAGGCGACCTCTCACTGGCGCCGGCTTTGATGTGGCGCGACGGCCGACAGAGCGCCGCTTCCCGGTGCACGCGACTACTCCGCGTTGAGACTGGCCATAGGCCCTGTTTGGATACATGGGTTAGAGTTAGTTTGAGCTAGTTGAGGCTCAAATAGACCTAAAGTATCCAAGCATGAGGGTTTCAATTGGAGCAAGTTGCACCGAACCCACCAAAAAAAACTATCCAACCCAAGAGGTGCTAACTGGAGATAGTTCTCATTGGGACCACTGAAAAATCACTTTTCTCTCTCCATCAAGTGCATTTATTGTCAATCTAACACTGTGACCCAAACACCTCTTTAGCTACAGTTAGTTCAGGGTTAGTCATGAGTTAGTCTAACCTCTAGCTAAGTTAGAGTATCAAACAGGAGCAGTATAGGACATGCAAGTTGCTCAAAGCATACAGGCCAATTCGTACATGAAAGGATTTTTTTTCTTTTTGAAAACGGAACGTGAAAGGAATTTTTTTTAGAATGCTCTTGGCATGTCGCTAACATGTGATAGTTAACCGACCTCAATAGACGGCAGAAACGCCAGCCCACCGCACTTTGATAGAGACGAGGAGGGAGAAGCGATACAGGCTGCTGGATTACTAGAGATAGGTGTCGCACGGAAGCGAAGAAATATGGTGATAGCATGGGTTAGCCATGTACTAGTATGATGTAACTACACTGGGCTGCCGTGTTTCGTACTCTTCCAGTCCACTATGGAGATGATTGGTTAATTTTATATCGCTGAATAATATTAAATATTATGAGTGCAGACGCTCCACGACGAGGTTCCTTGCTCCTTCTCGGTCGTCCGGAATCTATGTTCTTCCACTCTATTTTTTACGTGAGCTTTGTTCATCCTTTTGCCAACACGCGAGACATCTAGCATCAAGGTGCACGTGTTATGCAAGGATCGTTCCATCTATATGAAGAACACGTGGGACTGGAACTACGAGAAGGACATGTACCCAGGAGTGGACGTACGAACCTGAGTAATGTAGCGCAGTAAGTGAAGTAGAAAGGCACAAATGGTATGAACATGCATGGCATATAGGGTGTGTTTGGTTGCGTTCTTGTCCAGTGGTAGAGCTAGACAGGAAATGTTGCAGGGGCGAAAGGCAAATACAACATCTTGAGGGGTCAAACACTATACTTTTTCTAATTAGGCACTTTTAAATATATTTTGTTTAGAGAATTTGTCAAAGGTTGGGGGGCCATGGCCTCTGTAGATGTACATGTAGCTCCGCCAGTGTTCTCGTCTCAGCATAGTTGTTCCCTCTTCATGAATGCTCAACTCAACACCCCTCTTCATGCATGCCCTCTTCATGCATGCTTCTAGTGCATTTGTGCTAAACTAGTGTGGACTCACGCACCCTCCATACACTCTACCAAACACCCAAGAGTACGTCGAGAAGGGAAATCTTGGGCGGCATTTGTCTCTTACTACGTACTACCACTAAATGTTGTACGTGCAATGCACGGTGATGTTATGGAGTACGTGCCTAAGTACTCTACTACTACTATATTAGTTTTAGGCACATATTAACTTTTATATTTGTTCACGTGTATGCCCCGAGACCTTCCATCTAGACGTGTCTTTCTCTCCAGGTCGCACTTTGTATCATTCATACCACTAAGTACTACTACGTGTGGTCTCCGACCCAGAAGTGGAAGAAGTGGAGACGCTCTACCACGCTGTTTTTTTACGCTGGGCTCTACCAGGCTATTCATGTCCCACTCCTTTCACTGACGTGTGGGACATCCAGCACGTGCCATGTTTGGAACACTTCGTCGTAAGAGTTGAAACGCTATCATTCATCAAAAATAAAAAATAATTATAAATCGGCAGTGATACTATTTTTTTTGTGAACCAATCAGCAGTGATACTATACCACGCGGTTTCCTGGCTCCTTGATATCGGAAAGAATACTTCCGTTCGCCAACATGTGGGTCATCGACCATCCTAGTCCACTTGCCATGCACGCAGAACTCCAAGGGAGATTCACCCAGGTCATCACGCCGCAGTAACAATGACTAATGAGCCGTCAAATCACATGCCCACTTCCCACTTTGAAGTTGCTCGGACAAAGGAACCATCATGACTTCGTTGAATTCCGCTTCTTGAAGAAAACTACTATAACAGCAGTACTGCTAGCTACAGTAGTTACTCCAACAGAGGCCTCCTTTCGTTCATAGGATAGGAATATGAAAAGCATAGGAAGTGAGATGACATGCATCTCAATTCCTATAGAGAAAGAGATGCCATTTGATGCATAGGATAGGAATTTTTCCATTTAGTCTAGGCTAATGTACTGGTAATTTGCTCTAAAAACTACTATAGTAACTAGTAGTACTGGTACATGCTCGTACTCAGACACAGACACACACACTAACTACTAGTACTATTACTTCTCACATGCTGGCCATACGTTGTCGTTCTCCTTCCCAGCTTTGTCGGCGACACCCCACCGTGCTTGGATCTCCACCGACCTCTCTGCAGCAGCGTGTGCGTCCTTTTCTTTCTTGCGGCGGCGGGCCTCTCTTTTCTTGAGTGTTTTTTGACTATTCCGCTCCCTCTGTGCGGCTTTGGCCGCCTCTTGCTCTACCGCCCATTCGGCCTTAGCATCTTCAAATTCCTCCCACATAGTTGTGAGGTCGCGAGCGGCGATGAACTCGGCACGACGGGATGCCATCGCTTACCTACCATTTTGTGTGAGGTCATGGGCGGCGAGGATCTCGGCGCAGCGGGATGCCATTGCTGCCTTACCAGTTAGTGTGCGGCGCGATGGCATGAACGACGCTTGGTGAGACCTCTGGGGTGGAGTGGTCGGACAACCGTATAGTGCATTGGGTTGTCAAGAGCTCAAGGACAGAAGACGAAGCAAATTTGGATTCCCCTTCAATCCTCGTCATTTATTATCGAGTAAAATGCAATGGAAGTCATCGAACTTGTCTTGATAGCTCACTTTGATCATTGTATACAAGATATGGTGATTATACGGTCACTGGCTCAGCGTATAGCTCCGTATTTGTCTGGTTGACCAGTCAAACAGTCTGCATGCGCCTCATCAGCTCGTGTTCTTTATCTATCTACGCGGGCCTACCTGTCAATGGAGAAAGAAATATTGTAAAAACCAAAATTATGCGTATGTGGGGAATCAAACCACGGACTCGTCGATGCAACGCACCCTCGGCAGCCAAATGAAAATGAAATACTTCGCGTCAGACACTCACGCTCATGTTGTCAAAGCATGCTAATGCATGCACGTCGCCCTCTAAATCAAAGTCCTGCTCATGGCGCAACGCAAACGGCCAGCCCATCACCTGCGCGCCCCGACGGTGCCTGACATTACTGTTTAGACGTTTGATGGAGGCCTACGCGAACGCCGAGCATGTATTCACCTGGCTCAACACCAACGGTCATACTCATACTGCCTTGCTCATGTATATCGTCCATCACAACGACAATCTATAAAACAGCCTAGCTAGAGAGGGTACTATGGTAGTATGGTACGGAGTATGTACTATCGTGAGCAACCGATCTTAGTGCCACTGCACACCGAAACCCCTTCCATCGCTTGCGCGCGCTTCCCGCCTGAAACAGTCACCGTCTCTCTAGAATGTCAATGCCGCATTCACCGGAATTAACTGCAGGTGCAATTGGTGTGTCACTGACATGCGGGCCAGATGCCCGTTGGGCCCACATGTTAGTAACCCAAACGCATCTGCAGTTAAGTCACTGAAGTAGCATCCGCATTCACGCCCGACGAACCTACTCCGGCGCCAGTTGTCCATCCGTCTGCCGCGGCTCATTGCCATTCGCCCGCCATATTAACTTGAGCCCCAGCTCCCAGCCATAGCCAAAGACCCACACTTATTCTCCTCCGGTCCCTTCCTTCTGTCGGCACCACTCCAACCATGGCCTCCTGGCGCTCTGAAGCTCTCTTGGACGTACTGTTGCAGAAGAAGACGAGGGACATCAGCGGCTCCGCTCCGGGCGCGCTCCAAAGCTCTCTTCGACTTACTGTCACAAGAGCAAACGAAGGAGATCGCCGGCAGCCCCCCC
>NC_057804.1:211341300-211345695 GCF_018294505.1 Triticum aestivum | reverse complement strand
CACACTCCGCCGCCACGACCACGATGCCGGTGCGCATGCGCGGGCGCAGCCGGCAGCAAGGAAGAGTAGTACACGGTAGGTCACCGCCGCTCTGGTCCCGGGAAGGCCACCGCCACTCCACTCAGTCGAAGCCAAGCTTGGTGGGGTAAACATCGGTGGCTGATTAGATGCTTGACGGCGACGTTGAGGCGGAAATCAACAGAACCTTGTGCTTCGGAGGAGGCGGTTATCGAGGAGGATGAGGAGGAGGCAAAGGCAATGGCCAGCTTTCTCGGGTTCATGGCCGGACATGGTGCTCTAGCGCCGGCGATCATTTAGATTAGGTTTACAGTAGGTTTTAGTATGGTTTGTGCGAAGTATGTAATGAATTTCTTTCATTTTGTAGGAAAAGTTTTCGAAATGTAATGAATTTCATCGTGTTAATTTGAAATTTTCTTTGTTTGCATGAATTTCGTCTGGTTAGTTCATATAGTTTTCGAAAGGTATGCGGGCAGCATCGGATGGCATCCATCCGTCTCCTCGGACAGATGCCGGTGTAAATTTGTGGGCCAGAGTTGGAGATGCCCTAACTATCATGCTATAATCGCTAACAATCCTCCATTATTTGGTAGGGAACAGTTATCCCTCGATCAAAATCAGATCCGCGGTGTTTCGCACTCCTCCCGCGTAAGAGTGTAAACTCTTGCTTACATAAAAATGGAGCAAGTGGACGGCACTGTCGCACGTCATATCACTCAAACTGGAGCAAGCACCGCCCTCGTCATTTTGTTCTGGATTTCTATCGATCAATCGCGTGAAAATGTTACGCTTTGCAAGATCTAAAGGAAAAGGCGGCACACTTATGACTCGTACGCGTCGCCACCCCGACAGTCCGGCTCGCATGCCACTCACCGGAGGGGACACGCGTTGTCTTGCAATTTCCCTGACATGTGGGACCGTAATCGAATAAACCTTCGATAGCCGAAATCTAATCACTCGACGGGTGTAACACCCCAAAAATTTAACCAGGTTTTAGTTACTAAAATTTTGCCAAGAGTTTAAAAAATTTGTGTGCAAGAATATTTCTATTGATTTAAGAACCTTTCTTTTAATATTAAGGAGTTTCTACCCAAGTGGATCCTTCCAAAACATATTGAACTTCTATGCTCTCTCATTAAGAGCATTACTTAATCAGTAGATTTATTTATTAAATTATTTCACCCTGAGCTATATTCATTAAAATGACTTGTTTTAAATTTTGAGCTCTTTTTGAACTACAACCAGTTGATAAATTTAACTAAAAATCCAACCAAAATTTGGAGATGTCATGTGATGTCTCTAATTCGCTTTTGTGCAATAATATATTTATTTCATTGCATATTTTGAGTTCTACACCTGTTTTTTCAAATCTGGTCCAGCGGGCATTTTTGCACTATAGCCTAATTAAATATTTCCTTAGAACCTCCACCAAAATTATGGGATGTCAGTGGTAGCATGCCATACAACTTTATGCAAAAACCTAGTGTTGTTCTTTGGAGAAATTGAGTAAATCAACCTCTTTTTCATTCTGGACCAGACTTGTGTTTTCTACTGCAACCCCATTAATTCTTGCTCTAATGACCTTGTGCTTTCACCTGCTTGTAGTCAACCCTACAAAACCCCTAAGTCCAGGAGCATGCACTCTTTGGAACACTTTTGGTCCATGTAATAATGCCATTTACTCACTGTCCAGAATTGTAGTTTTGCAACACTTGCACTAGCAAGTTTCTCCTTTTGGCAAATTAACTTCACCACCCTCTCATACATCCATAGAGACACTGATCTGGAGAATTTGGCCACCCCAAGTACTTCCTGGATGCCCTTGGCATTTTGACAAACACCATGAGTGCATAGCCAGATTTGGCATGAGTTCAAGTTTACATTGTGAACTTGAGCCCCTGACCTATCCACCATGTCCCTTGATTCCCTTGCTAACCCTAAACTAGCCCTGTTTCTTGCCAACCTCACCTGCGACCTCTAGGCTACCCTGGCATTTCATCGAGCATGTCCTCGGCATGCTCTAGGCGCGCCCAGAGTGTGCGTTTGGCACGCACGTGCGCCCGAGCCGTAGCGTCCCGCCCCGCACTCACTCCGGTCCGTGACCGACCGGAGCCAGCACGCCGTGTCCCCTTCTGCACCCCACGAGCCCCGCAGCTCTCGCCACCTCTCCGGCAGGCCAGCAGCTAGCCGCCACTGTCGCCCGACAGCTCCTGCGCTGGCCAGCACCGCTGAAGCCACCCCCGCTCACCAGCTCGCCCTTGGAGCAGTAGCCGCTCGTCCGCTAGCTCCTGCCACCATCACCAGCCTCGCCACGATGCCCTGCAGCTATAGAACATCGGTCGCCATTGAACTCATCCATTGCCGTCGCGAACTGACGTGGGAGCGCTATAAAAGGAAGCCCCTCGAGCCCTCCGAGCACACAAGCAGCCTCACACCGTACTCCTGGTGCCCCCGTTGCCGTCAATTGGAGAGAAAGAGTCCGTCTTCCCCCACTCCGGCCAGTTCGGCCACCGCTGCCTCCCGGCTCCGTTCGGCGCAACCCAGGCCTCCCCCTCTCCACTCTCTCCACCAGGAACCCCCTCGCCCTGTCGTGAGTCCGTCCCCTACTCAATCTTGATCGGGACTCGCCGCGGGCGAAATCTCACTTTTTCCGACGACCACCGTCGGCCGCGGAGCTCGCCGCCGACATCTCCGTCCACCCCAGAGAATAAAGCAACCACCGGAGTGACCGCCTCGACCCCCTGAGCCCGCGGGTGACCTCTGTTTCTCGAACGGTGCCGCCGTTCGCCGGCGAGCGTCACCGGAGTCCCGCCCCCCTCTCGGACAAAGGAAGAGGAGGGAAGTGGACTAGTCAAACCTGACCAGTGGGCCAGGCGGGCCCACTGTCAGTGACTCAGGCGCAGTCCACGCTGGATAAGTGGAAGCGTATTTCCAGAATACGCTTTCGACGTGTACGTATTTATTCGAAACGTTTTTCTTTTCTGTTTTATTTTAAATAACAGATTTTGGCCAAACTTTGACGGCTATATCTTATTAAATACAACTCCAAATAAATTAATTCTTTTTCCTACCTCTCTCAAATATTGTCTAGTTATTTTAAGATTTATTTGAAAATTTTCCAAAACAACTTTTTGTGCTGTTTTGATTTTGTGTGTTAATTCAAATATATTTTCAAAAATAGGATTTTGAAGAGAGGAGAAAGGTTTCAAGATGTTTTGGAATGCACCCTGCCTTCGCATGACCTGAAGGCAAGCATTCTGAACCCTGGTGTAATTTTTGTGTGTGTTGCTTGACTCGGTGACAAGACCACCCCGACACGAGCATACGTCATTTTATGTGAGGATGTGATCCTATTCATGAGTGCATATTAATGATTTTTATGCTGATGGAGTTGACATGGTTGTGATGGAAATCACCGTCATACGCCTTTCATGCATACCGGAAGGGAAGCCGGGAAGGCCTCTGTCTTGGGTGGACACGGTCTTGTCCCTAGTCCTCCGTCGAGACGGTCGTGTCCGGTATGGCATGAGGGGGTATGTCGCGTGGTGTTTCTATCTATTTGATTGAAGTATATGTATTGTTATGCTAATCTTGTAGAGAATATTACAACCTCCTGAGTCGTCCGTAGATCGAGTCTTGTGCCAATAACCCCATACTTGCTTCGTACTACCACTCGTCTCTACAACAAGTAGGGTACGGTTCAGTAAGTTGTCAACCCCTTTCCTAGCACACACCGTATAGAGAGGCCATGGTGGAAGACACTGGAGGCATCCAGTAGACATGCCACCTGGTCCGGGAGCATGGGTGTTTCGGTTGTAGCCGAAGGGGGTAGCTCCCCAGTTTGCGCGCGGTATAAATTTTTGTGATCCCATGTTACGTCGAGGTTGTAGCCTCCCCACTTAGAGGTTTGCTTGACAGGTGTCGTGGGTGATTCCAGACACATGTGAGTTAAGCTGGTGTGTGCAAGTTAGGTGTGTTTCCAACTAAAAGACCGTAGAAGGAATTAGTCCAGATGGACAAAAGGAATCCGTTACTCATGGGTAAAGAGTACACCCTCTGTAGAGATTAAACCTATTCGAATAGCCGTGTCCATGGTTAAGGATTACAGTCTGGGATGGGTCAAGTGTCGGTCTTAGTGTCGGTCTTCGGAGGATAAAATGTTAAACCAGAACCGGAATCACGACTTGTGATTTGTGATGTTTATGATCATTATTTCTGTTGTGGACTAACCCGTTACATTATTGGTTTTATCGAATATCCCTGGGATGGTTCTACCTCCTGGATATTGACTGTGGCATTTCTTTTATAAGCCCTTTATGTGGTGTCGCTGAGACGCTCGACTGTGGCATTTATTTTATAAGCCCTTTATGTGGTGTC
>NC_057804.1:211333360-211341019 GCF_018294505.1 Triticum aestivum | reverse complement strand
GTGTCGCTGAGATGCCCGACTGTGGCATTTCTTTTATAAGCTTTTTATGTGGTGTCGCTGAGACGCCCGACTGTGGCATTTCTTTTATAAGCCCTTTATGTGGTGTTGCTGAGACGCCCGACTGTGGCATTTCTTTTATAAGCCCTTTATGTGGTGTCGCTAAGACGCCCGACTGTGGCATTTATTTTAAAGCCCTTTATGTGGTGTCGCTAAGACGCCCGATTGTGGCATGATTGTTATTTATTTAAATACTACTATGTTATTGCATATTCATAAATGACATGCTTGCATGCCTCAGAGTTTTCATTATCTTTTGTGACTGACGCCATGAGCATAAAAATATTTTCAGCACATGATTGTTATATTATACCTGTGTTCATAATGTTTGCGAGTACATTCAAAGTACTCACTGGCTTGTCCCTGGCTATTGTCTTGGCCAGATTTTCTTGCGCGGAGAGGAGCGACCGTGCCGACAGTCCTGGAACCTATGCAACGGTGATAGCAGCCTCGCGAAGATAGGAGTTAACCTGGTCAGTTGTTCCTGTGGGAAATGGAGTCCCATAAACGTTGATGATCCACAAACCGCTTCCGCCATCAACCACTAGAAACCATATTGTTGTACTCTTAGGCCAGAATGGTCTTGTACTACATATTTTGTATTTTGCTTGGAATTTCTATTTCAAGTTGGTGCCTCATCAGCTAACAGTTATCCTGGGGCTGGTGAGGACAAGGGCCATTTTCTGGAAATTAATACCCAAAGAATCGGTCCCCACAAACTTGGTACCAGAGCCAGGCTGACCAATGGCTAATCCTATCTTAGCCAGGTCGAAAAACTTAGGCAAACCAACCCACCAGACCCTAACCAAAACCCCAGCCAAGCTTCCCGTGCAAGATAGCCACACAGTGACCCCGACACTTTTGGCAGTCGGTGCCCAACCTATCAGCCTAGCCTGTCGATCACACGCAAGTGACTGATGGCTAAAATGTCTCATTCGCAAGCGTGCGAAGGAAGACTCCGTCCCCTTTTCTATAAAAAGGGCACGTTAGCCTCAACCCAGCACAGCACAACCTCTTCCCCAACCTAGCCACAATGCCTGGTCCCATAGTGCACAATGAGACCACAGCAACCAACCTTGGAGGTTTTGTGACTATACTCGCAAACCTCACCCATCGTGCCTATGCGTTAGAAGAACCCCCAGAATATGTGGTGTACCAAGGAACCATGAGCGGTGAGAGCCGTCAATTCTGGGCCACTGTGCACATCTACGGTAGGGGTCTGTCGCCAGAGCGCCCTTACAGGTTCACCGGAAGAACAACTTCCTTCGAGCCACAAGCCATCCAGCTAGCCGCTCGAGAGGCTATAGTTCAACTCTGGCAGTTGTCGCCCAGAGTTAACTGTCGCTTGTTCTACTACTACCCCAGACGTGAAGGGTATGGTAGACCACCCCAAGTTTCCAACGGAGATCACAAGAAGGATCCCGCATTGTTGCACCTAGTGCGCTATGTAAGTGCACTAGAGGCATTGTTCGATCAAATCACTATTGATCTGATCGCAGCTCGAGGAGAGCTGGTTCGCCGAGCCCCGATAAGCAGGGAAACCGAGCCCGACGCCGACAACCCAGTCGTGCTGTTAGGACACCCGATCGAGACCCTGAGGTCAGCTCCAGCCAGCGGCCAAGCTACTTTGATGACCCCAGAAGTGCTTCGTCACCTTTTGGGAGCACACTCCAACGGAATTGTGGCCAACAATCCCCGCGATGGTCATCATCGCCAGCCTGACAATGCAGTCCCTCCACCTTCTCCGACTAATCCCGACAGTGCGACAAGTGGAGAGACCTCGACATCCACCAGGCATGCTCGTTTAAACATAAATGAGGTAGACTAAGCCGTACGAGTAGTACCGAGTCTCAGTGTATCCTCGCTTGTAATCATGTAACCTTGTGAATTAACGCAACATGTTGTTGTGCCTCTGTTCTAAAAAGTAGCCTTGCGTATTTTTGTCAGCATGCAGTCGCATATTTCTTGGGCACAGCTACAAAAACCAACCCCGACGACACTCACAGTAACACGTCTCTTTATGAGATATGTGTATCTCCGACACTGACCCCGATTCTTGGAGGTGATCTGGCATATTTATTACCTTTCACCACGGTAAATAAACCAGCCCAGATGCTATATAAGAAGGCCACCTTGTGACCTTACCCAGCACCCCTCACCTCGTGCACCACTCTCACAACCATTTCTTGCCATGCCGAGCCCTAGTATATATCTGAGAACCCCAGATGCAACCCCGGGTAGCTTTGTCAAACTATTGTGGGACTTTACCTGCAGTACCATGGGTTCTACCCAGCCACCCCAGTACGAGCTGTTCAAATCGAGAATCACCCCTTCCACCTCGGGAATATTGGGCAGCAGTACACATCC
This sequence comes from Triticum aestivum, assembly GCF_018294505.1. Classification (NCBI taxonomy): domain Eukaryota; kingdom Viridiplantae; phylum Streptophyta; class Magnoliopsida; order Poales; family Poaceae; genus Triticum; species Triticum aestivum. The sequence goes on along the minus strand of NC_057804.1, from coordinate 211,338,595 downwards.
CTCCCGTAGACTCCAACCAAGATCCAACGGAAGTCTCCTTCGTGGGGAAATCTATGCCGACCCCACGCTTGGCCATAGAAGCTGCTGCGAACGAAGCAATTGCTCGTCTTCGATTCGCGGTACCCTATGCCCGCGAACGAGGATATTATTACTTTCCGAGCCGTGCAGCACCCCGAGGAGTAACATCTTTTCCCGATGGACGGATTGAGAGAGACCCAGTGCTGGCCTACCTTATCCAGTACATCATCGCTCAAGAGCATTTGAACCAGCGAGTAATGGATTATCTCCAGAGTCTCGCTGATTTGAATCCTCAGATTGCCATTGGCAGGCCACTGAGGCCCGACCCAGAGAGACACATACATTGACTGGTCAATCCACTTCCTCCAATAGAAGAGGAGTGTATTCCATTACCAGAGACATTTTCTCGGGACCCCGTCCAGTTACCTTTCTCATTTTAGACGTCACTGTTGTGTTTGTTATTGCAGCATTTATTATTACGTTGTAACTTACGCATGGTACCTCGAATTTGTGCGACGAGTCGAGTATTTAGTTTCTACTTATATGAGTAGTTTTCTTTGTGATTAACCACTGTACCCGCGAAAATCCTAGAATGAGATTTATTTTCCCTGAGTTGCTGCATCATTTATCCTCTCACTGCATGGATTATTTTTATTCACGCAGCACCACGGCAGCAGACCCACAACCACTCGGACTCCTACACTGTCTTGCAAAGACACGTAACCATGTTGCGTCTCACCAACCATCTCCCTAAATGCACCACAGCCTCCATAGGAGAGATTAGTGGATAATCATCCATATACTAGTCACCTCCGACACACCGACAACAGTTAACACCCGGCATTACGCCTAGTCCTCGTGATCACCACCACCGCGGAGAGCCAGCACCCGAGCGGCAGCACCACGGCGATCATCAAGGATCATCGCGCACAGAAGCACAAAGAGCCCCAGCACTGCCGCCAGCCCTCCACACACCAGGATCACATACCAGTCCGGCACCGCCTCCGCCATTGGAGCCTCGTCTCGAGCTCTGGTAAGCAGTAATGGAGGAGAAGGAGGAGGAGAAACGAGGCCAGGTGCGAAGATGAAGAAGGAGCACCGCGGTCGTTTTATAGCTCGAGATCGGTGTACGGTGGGCGAAGTCCACCAGCGCCGCTCGTCGCCCGATCGCCAGTGTTCGGAGGCAAATCCGCGAGCAGTGCTGACAGTGCACTGGCCCGCGAGGTGAGTGCACACTGCACCGGCAGCAAGCACGCTGCGCACTACCGCAGTACGGCCTAGATGCCCTACGCGCTAAACGTCGCCGGTGGAGAAAGCCCGGGAAAGCGTGCGGGAGAGAGGAAGAAGAGAGAGCCAGTGGAAGAAGGAGAGACTGACAATGGGCCCAGGGCCCACCCGTCAGCCAGAGGGAGCACTATGCTCTCGGGGACGACCAACGTATTTTAGAATTTACAATTTATTCTAAATTCACTGCGTCCAACGTAGAAATCGCTCGCTTTCCTAAACATGGATTTCTCCACACAATGCCAGTATCCCACACTGTAGTTATTCACCACTTATTGCCCTCTCACTGTAGATGCATTGTTACCGCTTAAGTTAAGTGATCTTTTTGACCTGGTAAAAGTAATTTTTTTTCAAAAGCAACCCTTAGCAAATCTCGAGGACGAGATTTTTCTTAAGGGGGGTAGTAATTGTAACACCCCAAAAATTTAACCATGTTTTAGTTATTAAAATTTTGCCAAGAGTTTAAAATTTTTGCCTGGAAGAATATTTCTGTTGATTTCAGAACCTTTCTTTTTATATTAAGGAGTTTCTACCCAAGTGGATCCTTCCAAAACATATTGAACTTCTATGCTCTCTCATTAAGAGCATTACTTAATCAGTAGATTTATTTATTAAATTATTTCACCCTGAGCTATATTCATTAAAATGACTTGTTTTAAGTTTTGGAGCTCTTTTTGAACTACAACCAGTTGATAAATTTAACTAAAAATCCAACCAAAATTTGGAGATGTCATGTGGTGTCTCTAAATCACTTTTGTGCAATAATATATTTATTTCATTGCATATTTTGAGTTCTACACTGGTTTTTTCAAATCTGGTCCAGTGGGCATTTTTGCACTATAGCCTAATTAAATATTTCCTCAGAACCTCCACCAAGATAATGGGATGTGAGTGGTAGCATGCCATACAACTTTATGCAAAAACCTAGTGTTGTCCTTTGGAGAAATTGAGTGAATCAACCTCTTTTTCATTCTAGACCAGACTTGTGTTTTCTACTGCAGCCCCATTCATTCTTGCTCTAGTGACCTTGTGCGTTCACCTGCTTGTAGTCAACCCTACAAAACCCCTAAGTCCAGGAGCATGCACTCTTTGGAACACTTTTGGTTCATGTAATGATGCCATTTACTCCCTGTCCAGAATTGTAGTTTTGCAAAACTTGCACTAGCAAGTTTCTACTTTTGGCAAACTAACTTCACCACCCTCTCATACATCCATAGAGACACTGATCTGGAGAATTTGGCCACCCCAAGTACTGCTTGGATGCCCTTGGCATTTTGACAAACACCCTGAGTGCATAGCCAGATTTGGCATGAGTTCAAGTTTACATTGTGAACTTGAGCCCCTGACCTATCCACCATGTCCCTTGATTCCCTTGCTAACCCTAAAATAGCCCTGTTTCTTGCCTACCTCACCCACGACCTCTAGGCTACCCTGGCATTTCATCGAGCATGTCCCGGGCATGCTCTGGGCGCGCCCAGAGCATGCGTTTGGCACGCACGTGCGCCCGAGCCGCCGCGTCCCGCCCCGCACTCACTCCTGTCCGTGACCGACCACAGCCAGCACGCCGTGTCCCCTTCTGCACCCCACGAGCCCCGCAGCTCTTGCCACATCTCTGGCAGGCCAGCAGCTAGCTGCCACTGCCGCCCAACAGCTCCTGCGCTGGCCAGCGCCGCCCAAGCCACCCCCGCTCGCCAGCTCGCCCTTGGAGCAGTAGCCGCTTGTCCGCTAGCTCCTGCCGCCATCCCCAGCCTCGCCACGATGCCTTGCAGCTAAAGAACATCGGTCGCTGACGAAGTCATCCATTGTCGCCGCGAACTGACGTGGGAGCACTATAAAAGGAAGCCCCTCGAGCCCTCCGAGCACACAAGCAGCCTCACACCGTACTCCTGGTGCCCCCGTTGCCGTCAATTGGAGAGAAAGAGTCTGTCTTCCCCCACTCCGGCCAGTTCGGCCACCACCGCCTCCCGGCTCCGTTCGGTGCAACCTGGGCCTCCCCCTCTCCACTCTCTGCACCAGGAACCCCCTCGCCCTCTCGTGAGTCCGTCCCCCTACTCAATCTTGATCGGGACTCGCCGCAGGCGAAATCTCACTTTTTCCGACGACCACCGTCCGCCGCGGAGGTCGCCGCCGGCATCTCCGTCCACCCCAGAGAACAAGGCAACCACCGGAGTGACCGCCTCGACCCCCTGAGACCGCGGGTGACCTCTGTTTCTCAAACGGTGCTGCTGTTCGCCGGCGAGGGTCGCCGGAGTCCCGCCCCCCCTCTCAAACAGAGGAAGAGGAGGGAAGTGGACTAGTCAAACCTGACCAGTGGGCCAGGCGGGCCCACTGTCAGTGACGCAGGCGCAGTCCATGCTGGATAAGTGCAAGCATATTTCTAGAATACGCTTTCGACGTGTACGTATTTATTCGAAACGTTTTCTTTTCTGTTTTATTTTAAATAACAGATTTTGACCAAACTTTGACCGGCTATATCTTATTAAATACAACTCCAAATAAATTAATTCTTTTTCCTACCTCTCTCAAATATTGTCTAGTTTATTTTAAGATTTATTTGAAATTTTTTCAAAACAACTTGTTGTGCTGTGTTGATTTTGTGTGTTAATTCAAATATATTTTCAAAAATAGGATTTTGAAGAGAGGAGAAAGATTTCAAGATGTTTTGGACCTGAAGGCAAGCATTCGGAACCCTGGTGTAATTTTTGGGTTTGTTGCTTGACTCGGTGACAACAACACCCCGACACGAGCATACGTCATTTTATGTGAGGATGTGATCCTATTCATGAGTATGTATTAATGATTTTTATGATAATGGAGTTGACATGGTTGTGATGGAAATCACCGTCATACGCCTTTCATGCATACCGGAAGGGAAGCCGAGAAGGCCTCTGTCTTGGGTGGACACGGTCTTTTCCCTAGTCCTCCGTCGAGACGGTCGTGTCCGGTATGGCATGAGGGGGTATTTCGCGTGGTGTTTCTATCTGTTGGTTGAAGTATATGTATTGTTATGCTAATCTTGCAGAGAATATTACAACCTCCTGAGTCGACCGTAGATCGAGTCTTGTGCCAGTAACCCCCATACTTGCTTCATACTACCACTCGTCTCTACAACAAGTAGGGTACGGTTCAGTAAGTTGTCAACCCCTTTCCTAGCACACACCGTACAGAGAGGCCATGGTGGAAGATACTGGAGGCATCCGGTAGACATGCCACCTGGTCCGGGAGCATGGGTGTTTCGGTTGTAGCCGAAGGGGGTAGCTCCCCAGTTTGCGCGCGGCATAAATTTTTGTGATCCCACGTTACATCGAGGTTGTAGCCTCCCCACTTAGTGTTTTGCTTGACAGGTGTCGTGGGTGATTCCAGACACATGTGAGTTAAGCTGGTGTGTGCATGTTAGGTGTGTTTCCAACTAAAAGACCGTAGACGGAATTAGTCTGGATGGACTAAAGGAATCCGTTACTCGTGGGTAAAGAGTACACCCTCTATAGAGATTAAACCTATTCAAATAGCTGTGTCCATGGTTAAGGATTACAGTCTGGGATGGGTCAAGTGTCGGTCATAGTGTCGGTCTTCGGAGGATAAACTGTTAAACCAGAACCGGAATCACGACTTGTGTTTTGTGATGTTTATGATCATTATTTCTGTTGTGGACTAACACGTTACATTATTGGTTTTATCGAATATCCTTGGGATGGTTCTACCTCCTGGATATTGATTGTGGCATTTCTTTTATAAGCCCTTTATGTGGTGTCGCTGAGACGCCCGACTTTGGCATTTCTTTTATAAGCCCTTTATGTGGTGTTGCTGAGACGCCCGACTATGGCATTTCATTTATAAGCCCTTTATGTGGTGTCGCTGAGACGCCCGACTATGGCATTTCTTTTGTAAGCCCTTTATGTGGTGTCGCTGAGACGCCCGACTGTGGCATTTCTT
>NC_057804.1:211302235-211333068 GCF_018294505.1 Triticum aestivum | reverse complement strand
CATTTCTTTTATAAGCCCTTTATGTGGTGTCGCTGAGACGCCCGACTGTGGCATTTCTTTTATAAGCCCTTTATGTGTTGTCACTAAGACGCCCGACTGTGGCATTTATTTTAAAGCCCTTTATGTGGTGTCGCTAAGACGCCCGATTGTGGCATGATTGTTATTTATTTAAATACTATTATGTTATTGCATATTCATAAATAACATGCTTGCATGCCTCAGAGTTTTCATTATCTTTTGTCACTAACATCATCAGCATAAAAATATTTTCAGCACATCATTGTTATATTATACCTGTGTTCATAATGTTTGCGAGTACATTCAAAGTACTCACTGGCTTGTCCCTGGCTATTCTCTTGGCCAGATTTTCTTGCGCGAAGAGGAGCGACTGTGCCGACACTCCCGGAACCTAAGCAACGGTGATAGCAGCCTCGCGAAGATAGGAGTTAACCTGGTCAGCTGTTCCTGTGGGAAATGGAGTCCCATAGACGCTGATTATTCACAAACCGCTTCCGCCATCAACCACTAGAAACCATATTGTTGTACTCATAGGGCGGAATGGTCTTGTACTACATATTTTGTATTTTACTTGGAATTTCTGTATCAAGTTGGTGCCTCATCAGCTAACAGTTATCATGGGGTTGGTGAGCAAAAGGGCCATTTTCTGGAAATTAATACCCGGAGAATCGGTCCCCACAACGGGCGTCGGCTGAGAAGAGAGAAACGAGGGAGGGAGAAGAGATCGCCCGCCTACCACGCACGGACTCCAAGAAATACATAATGTGAGGTGGGACATGCTGGAGTCCGGACCGCTTCTGGAGCCCGCTCTCACCGCCCTGGCCCCTCAAGACCCCAGCTGCCCGCCGCATGCATGCATAGCAAGTAGTACTCCTTATGTGGAGGAGAGAGAGGCATTGACAAAGTCAAGGAGTGGGCTCTGCAAGAGCCCGTCTCTACACATGCTCCTAGGTTTAGAAAAATAATTCTAAAAAGGGATAAAAACAATTGTGTCTTAAAAAAAGAAAGGTAAAAAACATTTGAGAGGAAATAGATAGAGAGAAAGTGAGAAAAAGCTGTAACCTAGGCATTACATGAGGAAGGAGGGAGTGGTGCACATGCCAAGTTCATTGGGCTGTCGTGTGTCACACTCCTCCGTCGTAACAATGGAGACAATAGCTTTCATCAAAATAAACAATGAATACTCGTTGCTCGTCCTCTATATTGGGAAGAATACTTTCATTCGCTGACATGTGGGACGTCGACCATCTCGGTCCACCTGCCATGCACAAAATTATCCTGGTCTACCCCGATCGTATCGCAGGCCCAACCTTTCCCATTGTATGTTGTTCGGACGAAGGAACCATCATGACTCCGTTGAATTCCGCTTCCTCAAGAAACCTTATTCTACCCGCAATACTGCTACCACACGCGAAGACTGGACGGCACTGTACCACATCATATCACTAAAACCCACTAGGCCAAACTAGCCCGCCTAGGTCATCTATTTTGAACGGAGGGAGTACGTCTCTGCACTGCTATGATTTTGTGTTGCACGTTCTCGTACTTTTTCTACGATTTTCCTACCCTATGAACTAAATGAGGCCTGAATGTATGTCGACTATTGTCTGATCGATCGCTAAGCCTATAATTTTAGGAGCTAGGGCTATTGTTCGATCGACGAGGGATAAGTATAAGTGTACCACGAGCTCATCAGCCCCAATGTTTCTCTTCGGCGAGTGTTTTGCAAGTACTATAGCTCGCACAGTAGCTAGCCTACTAACACCAAGAATCATCAAACAAGACATGCTGATATGATAAACAGTTCAAACTTACATCTAAGCATGCCATATATTACATCAAAAGATGCTGAGGATACATCTGTTTCCATAACTCGGAGAGGGTTCCCATGATTCATCGCATGATTCACTATCAAATAGAAGTAGCAAGATCCGCACACACAAGACAGGGCACTGGCCCTAAGATGGTTTGATAACACGTATTGTTCTGGTAATTAAACACAGGGCAATGCAAACTACCATGAAGGATTAGCGCGACCAACTATTTCTTCTCATCGATCTCTCGGGCAATGACCATAGCACGGACAGTGGCATGGGAATCGATATCTGGGGCGATGTCCACATGACTGACCGCGACATCGGAATCGATCTCTGGGGTGATGTCCATAGGCTAGATAGCGACATCGTAATCGATCTCCGGGGCGATGCCAACAGGACGGGCCACGACATCAGAATCATCATGGTCGTCCACCAGCACCTGCACAACCCTAACATATTAGCAAGCACATTGCGAATAATCAAAAAACACAACTATGATAATAAACCAGTATTTTTTACCTTGTGCAGCTCACGGGGGATCTCATCCCTCTGGGGGCCTCTCCATGTCCTCGATGGGGGCCATCACCTTCCCAGGGGAATACTGCTTCTCAACGGCGACTATCTCCTCAAACTCGGTCTTGAGCCTCACATAGGTGGCAATCAGAGTTCCTGGGGTAGGCACGGTGGGGCCCTTGTTGTTCTTCCAACTTTCTTTGAGGAGTTCGTCCGCCAACATCCTCAACTCTTTGGCCAGTGCTTGTTTCTTGGAGTTCTTCGTCTCCATGGGTTGGCTCGCCAACATGGTCAACTCGTTGGTCGGTGCTCGCTTCCTGGAGATCACTGTCTCCAGTGGGTTGTCTGCTGACAACTCTTTGCCTAGTGCTCCAGGATCCATCAATGAACTGACAAACAAAAAGAAATCGAAAGGAAACCACAATCGCAATGAAAACGGGAAAAGAATAGGATGTGAGAATCGGTTGGTGCTTCGCAAAAAGAAGATTCTTGGAATGAAAATATAGCAGCATAACTGATTCGCCCACCTTTCCTTCGTCGGTACAGAAGAAAATGGCAGAAGTGAGTATCCTAGAGTGAGGTTTTCTTCAAGAAAGGGAAGAAAGGGCTTGAACGAGCGTTCTAGTGAAATGATGGTTGCTTCATCCAGTACAACTTGGAGGCCACCTTACCAATGCTGGTAAAGGTGTGGGTTTTGTGATATGATGGGTCATGACGGCCACACCGGGGTGACAGGTGAGTCTCGACTGTAGCACCTCGTTGTGATTTGGTGGATGGCACGCGGGCCCGGATGCTTTGAAATGTCCCGCATGTAGATAGAGCGGCTAGTCATATAGAAGTGCTCAATATTATGCACCGCGACCAAGGCAGAGTGGAAAACGAGAGAACTACGTAATTAATGCATGAGTTTAATTAGGGTAGTTTTGTAAAGTATGAGATACATTCCTCCAATCGCAAAATACCTTGGTTCATGAGATTTGAGATTTGAGCCCTATAAACCGGAAGGGAGGGAGTACTGCACACGGTGTAGTCTAGTCACTTGTTGAAATATCTAGAAAGGAAAATACTCCTTTCCGGTTTATAGGGCTATACTACTCCCTCTATCTAGGTGTGTAAGTCATCTTATGAAAACCAAATAGTCCCAAAACACTTAGGCGCGGTGCATTAACTTCTACCTTGTTTCTTGTTTCTTGACATATCAACCAATAAGAGATGAGAGGTGTGCATGCTTTTAATGACTTGCAATGGCTAGTTCATTGCATGCAATGCTATTAATTAGCAAATAAACATTGGTGACCCCAGGTGGAAATGGTGCTAAGCGCGTGGACCTATGCAGAATGAGTATCAACCAGTGGATAATGGAGTTTAATTGTTAAACAATAGTAATTTTGTCTCATGCAAGAGCCTAGATAGTATATGCGTGCTCCAAGGAACTGCACCACCGGAGCGTTCGCAACTGCCATGTTCGGGTTGCGCTTGGCTCTTCGCCTCTTCGAGAAGATGAACAATGATGTTACTCCTACTTCTACAGTATCGAATCCACTATTGCATGTCCGTCCACCTCGTGCGGGAGAGATAGCGTGTAGCGAAAGGTTCTACTTACTGCTCCTGCCTTTGTGTCTATGACAGGTGGGCCCAACAGGTGGTTGGCCGTCCTGTCATGCAGCCAAAGGCAGGTGCAGTTAAGGCACCGGAGGTCAGTTCGCGAGGGAGAGGGTGTTGTAGTAATCAAATTTCTCGGTCTTGTACGAGTTGACGCGACACATCAAAGCACTGCACTTGATATAAGTCTTTTTACACATTTCAAATGGGCTACTTCGTATGTAGACATATTCTGCTTCATATGTAGTCACTTGTTGCAATCTCTAAAAAGACTTATATTTGGAAATGGAGGGAGTACAACGCATGCATGCATGCCGTGACTTTCCTTGCATGTGTTGATTTGATGCACCTTGCCAAATTTTGAGTATAAATTTAACTAACCAAATTTTCATGCATGTCACAAAAAATTACGGGGCTGTTTGGATTGTGACTATGTTTGTATTATGTTGCCACATTATTATTCCCACACTTGCCACACTTGGCTAACCTGAGTTGCTCAAATTGTTAGACACACTTTGGCTTGCCTAAGGGAATCTTGCCACAGTTTTTGTGTCTATGACATGTGGGGTTCACTGCTAATAAAAAAATTCTTGTCTTAGGTGTGGCTAATAAAAAAGCCTTTTATTTAGGAACGGAGGGAGTAGAAAATATAAATAATAATGCATGTTGGGGCAACCCACGTTTCCGCTAATTTTAGCCGTGGGCTTGTTCACAATTTTTACAAGGGGGTGCTTGTTCATTTAATGGAGGGACTTGTAGTACCAGACTTGAAAGATACAAAGTGCAACCTGGCACACCGTAAGACCACTTGGAACAAGCAGGTAGCTATCTCAAAAAACAATCAACAAGTAAAAAAAACCGCGATCTGGCATGTAGTAGTACACAATTTTAAACGATTGTTTTGATGGAGTGAAAAAGGAAAAGTACCCCACTACGTATATATAGGCCGGAGCCTTCGCGCTTGCTTGCTAGGGCTGCTCTATTCACAAACTCTCATCCTCTCCAGATCTAAACAAGATAGGGGTAGTAACACTGTCTTTCTCCCTTCAAAAAACACTAGGTTTCTATCCTCACCACTGGTTACAGATCCGGACATATCCCCCTCCGCCGGTGAAGGGGAAGAGGGGAAGCATTTAGGCCATCGTCGACAGCGAGGGAGGAGACCAACTGCCGGCCGCACCGTTATCTCTGGCCGAGTGTCGGCGCGGGAGGTCCTTCGTTTCCTTCGTCTTGCCTGTGGGCAGATCCGGCCTCCCGCCACCCACCTATTCACATCCCAACGACCTTCTGGTATATCTTCGTTCGAAATGGCCTTAGCTCTTCTTCCCCAGCTCGCTATGTTGCTGCATGTGCATCATTTTCTACCTCTCAGCCCCTCTCGATCGAATGGTCCAAGTCACCTATTTTTCTTCTTCTATTGTTAGAGGTAAAGCTACTTCGTGGAGTCGAATCTTGTACTCCCTCCGTCCAAAAATACTTGTCATTGAAGTGGATGTATCTAGATGTATTTTAGTTCTAGACACAGCAATTTTGATGACATGTAATTCTGGATGTAGGGAGTACTTGGTTCAAACAAGAAATAAAGTGGGGGTGTGGGAATTTAGTATGTACATCGGACTTGGTACAAATAGTAAGGAAAGGGTGTGAAAGTAGTACAGACTGGTCATCCAACCAGTCTCTTGGTCGAAAAGGGAAATATAGGGTTAACGCTGTACACAGTGGTATGACTAGGACTAGATTTGCTATCCACTCATAGGAGTAGGTGGCTAGAGTGAACAAAAATGGGACCAACCCAGATATGTTTCTAGGATGTTTGTTTCTCGGGGCAACAAACTATGAATCACCACATTGTGCTGGACTGCTGGTGCTGGACTGCTAGTGCACCCATTGTCCCATGCCCTTATACCAAATATTTAGGCTCCGTTCAGAATAAAGGGGCAGAAAACATAGGTCTTGATGAAAATAGAGGAATAGGAAAGTAATGTAGGTATAAAACTATGGAACAGCGAACCGGAGGAAACTCTCAAGAGAATGTGTTCGGATGGACTACGAAATGTACATATTTGTTTTTTTAGAGTAGCATGCTTGGCAGTATGAGATGCTATTTGTTTATTAAGATGCACAATGGCTACTCTTGTCCTCACCTCAGGTACCACACATAGGTTGATATTTTTTATTCCGCAAACACAGCATAGCAACATGTCTAACACATGGCAGCGAGTGCCTGCCTCAGGCTTCCGCCCAAAAAATGAGTAGCGCGTGGATGTTTCTAATCCTATGGAATCAATACTACCAGACCAGCTTTCCTATGAAACACTATTCACCTTTCCCGTCTTCCGAACGGTTGGAAGGGAAAGAATACCGTAGGAATTGTGTTCCTACGAAAATCCTGCACCAAACCTGTGAACCAAGCGAAGCCTTAGCTATTCTTAATCTAATGTCCCTGGTAAAAATGAAGCCATGCCACTGTTATAAGCCATGACAAGTTTAGCCAAATGTTTTTGCCTGTAATTGTTTGACACTCTGACTGTTTCCTCTGTACCTTTTTGTGCAAACAGGGATATCCAATTCACCTGGTTGCTATTGTGACCTTTTGATGCACTGCACAAAACTCTTCTTAAAAGAAGTGACTTTTGTGCTGTTTAACTGGAATGTCAAAATGGAACAGTTGGTTCATTTCGGTGGAACTGCACAAAGGGGGATCTGTGTTCCAATCCTCATCATCCATATTGGCGCCATAACCTTCCTTTAGGTAAGAATGATATTTAATGCATGTGTTCGTCTCTATTTTCTGACTGCCATGAGAAAATAATGCTATTTTTTACTAGTACACTTGTACTCCCTCACTGGCAAAACCAATTCTGAATTAGAAGGCCAATCATGTACTTGGTTTCACGAACTGGTGAGGAGAAAGAGAAACAGAGCATGAAGAGGAGGAAGAAGAAGAATAAACAGTGCCAAGGCGATCTTGCTGAAGCCAGAGGCCTTAGTCGAGGCCATTCAAGGGCGCCGGCAACGACTACCTCACCTGTGAGACGATCCTCCAGGTAGCCCTTCCACTTCTGCTGTCTCACTTAATTAATTAGGAGTACTTAAGTACCACTAATTTGTTACTGCCTAATTTTCCTGTTGGAGTTAAACAAATCTTTAGTATGACTCTATGTTGAATCATGTACGTGTGTATGTTTGTCTATGGAGCTGAATAATGTGGTGGAGCAGGGAGGGAATATTATTAGTGTCAGTCCATAATTTGCTATTGTTTTGCATGTCAATTTATTGCCATTGGTTCAATGAGGCAATGTTTTGCGTATTGTCCATCATGAATTTGATGCTATTGTTTGAGTAATATGCTAATGTCTTCCTATCCTTTCTCACTAAGATAATTAAGGTGTCACCTTGTTCCTACTTGTGCAAACAGGATCATGTTGTGCCAATCATACATTTTAGTGGAACTACACAAGACAATACAATGAACTGTATCCCAGACAGTGCTTTAACTCTGGTGGAAGTTCTTGATAATCTTTTGATATAATCTCAACACTGGTAAACAAGAGTGATTTCAACCATACATTTGAAGTGCACAAAAATATATACTATTGTGTGATTCCAGTGAGTGCTTTATCATCTCTTATGGGACTACACAAATAAGCCTTTTTTCTCAGGTTGGTACGGGCCTAAGGCCTTCATCCATATTAGTTTGCTGTCATCTCTATTTGTATCATGCTACTGTCATGAGAAACTCCTTTATCTTTGCACGTTAATGTTTTGCAGCATGTGATAAATGGCAATGCTTTGAGTGTTGAGTTGAGCTAATTGGCACTGATTAAATAAACTAATACCTCTCTTTAAGCAAGACTACTATGTTGCTAACTTTACCCATTAAGATAATGAGGGTGCTTCTATTTGTTAGTGTATGTTTCATCAACTAGTCCCACTATTACAGTAATGTCACTCTCTCAATATATGTGCCAACAGGGATGCTCGATTTTGGTGGAATTGCACAAAAACTTTGGGTGCTTCATTACCTCAACAGCTTCCATCCTTTCCTGTCAGTCGCTAATCTCCGCTTGCTTTCTTCCTTTGCTGTCAGTCGCTTGGCTTATCTCGGCTTCCAGTCAAAGGAAATAGTAATTGATATGCTACCTCACACAGGTTGGTACTGGTCTTTATCTTGATTATTGTGCCCGTCATATGTATTGGTAATTTGGTATTGTGCTACTGTTTGCCGATTTCATAAAGGAGTAATTTGGAGCCTGAACTCGGAGGCAAGTCATTACATTGGGTGATTTCAGTAGAACTGCACAAAATGATCAGATGGACAGGTACCTATGCTGCTGCTATGTACTCCAAAGTTCACTCAAACAAGCATCAATGTTGACAAGAAGTTCCTATATTGATTTGAGTATCAACCGGCATCAACCAATTGTCAAACTCTAAGTATTAGGAGAGTGAACGCCAAAATTTTTGCTTGGTGCATAGCCTAGAAAAACGCAGTCCAGTCTTTGGTCCCAACTTGTGCCTTTTGGTTAACGACACATATCGTAGCGAACTATATGGCATGGAGTCTAAAGATTCTAGACAAGTTGGTTGACGCGTATATTCATCTGGCACTTAATCAGTCTGCACGCCAAGGATGCTCTATTTTAGTTGAACTGCACAAAAAATTTGGGTGGTTCATTTTCTCAACTGCCTCCTTTCTCGTCTGCAAGGTAGAATTTTGGCGAGATACATGACCAAGATGAGCCAGTAAACTAGTTGGATGAAAGTAGTGGCCAAGTTGCTCAAACCTCCCTCGGCACGAGGCCACTATTTGAGGATACACCTACAAGCAAAGTTCGGATTGTCTGTGCTGCCTCTTATGAACTCGAAAGTTTACTCGTACAAGAACTAATTTTAGCAATAAGTACCTCCGATTCAACACCATTTACTAGTCTATACACTAGGTAATTAAAGTTCATCCATGGATCATATTGGCTATGATCTCAATCATTTGGATGCATAAACATACTGAACATGTGTATATCTGAATCTTTTTGTGAATTATGTATGAATATTGTTGTGTGATCTATCGATCATTTGGATGCATAGATATTCTGAGCTTGTGTATATATGAATCTTTTGAGTTGTTGATAGTGAATGTTGGCTATGAATACGAACGTGTCCTGTGAACCTGAGTTTGATATGAATGTTTACCTTTTCTGTTATATTTGTGTGTGAACTTGTTAGTATGACTACTGTGGGGTATAAAACGCAGGTCTCTTATAAAAGTAATGTTGTGTCCAATTTATGTTTTCCCTTCTAACCACATTATATATATTTATATTATTACTATTATCGTATATTTTATAGAGACTTATATATACGTTATAAAAACATCCCACGTGTTATTAACTTATAAGAGTAAATGTTTAACGGAAGTTGGCAAGGAAAATCCTTGTTGTTTTTTAATCACAGGCAAGGAAAATCCTGGTGATTGCGTACAAAAGCTTGCGAAGATTTTAAGGACCAATTTAATAATAGCGTGCTGATTTTTATTTTGAGCAATAACTCGCTAATTTGTTAATTATATATATATAAATGGGCCTCTCCGTTTTATTCTTTGATATTAATTGCTCCTTCTAACATAACATTATATATATAACGAGCCCACCTAATACGTGTATTTTAAGGAAGTGCAAATGGGATGGGATTTCTTAGAAAATATAAATGGGCCTGATTGACGCGAATTATTTGTTCACCCAGCCCACTAAATGGACCGTACATTCGAGAAAACATGGGTTAAATATATGCCACATTTTTGCAGGCTGACATGTGGGCCAATAGGTCGAAACCTATGCAGGGCGTTATCAACTTGGTCAACAAATGATTGTGTCATCCACAGCCATTGGATTTATATCCAATGGCCGGCATGCACCTTCAATCTCTCGTCTTCTTCCTCCAGCATCACGGGGACCGCCTGGTCCGGCCTCTAGCGGCTAGCGGCTCTGCTTAGCACGCATCGCTGTGAAGCGCTACCCCACCGCCGGCCAGGCTATCCCTCCACCCCTCGAAACCTCCTGTTATTCTCCACAGACTATAGCCCCACGCCGCAATAGAACCAGTTGTAACCCTTCTCCTCCTCTCAATCTGCGACTCCACTACCGCGTTTTCCCATCTCTGATTCGTTCCCGCCCGGGGCCTCGCTGTCGTCCACCGCTGCACTGCGCTCGGTGCGGCGTGGTCAACAAACGAGAGTCATCGGAAGAGGAATGTACGTGGAGAGCCTGATGGCTGGGACCCACGAGGTCCATGGTCGCGCGCAAGGAAAGTTCCTCCTTATTAAGCTGAACAAAAATGTTTCCTCCACCTGAAAGCTGGGACCCACCAGCTGTATCTTCGCACGGAAGGAAGTGCCTCCTTGTTTTGCGAAAAAATTATTCATCCCGTTGACAGCTGGGACCCATCAGATTTGGTGACTGACTTATGGGCCTACTAAGCGGACATGTACGCACGACTTTGTCAACTTAATCAAGAAATGATTCTAGCAGCTGGACCGTTGGATGTTAATCCAACAGCCGTGCTCCTTCTTCAACCTCTGTTCTTGCTCCTGTCTCCCGTGGGGGGCACAACGGCTATGCTGCGACGCACCCGAACCAGTGAAGTTTCCCACTCCTCTCCATCTGCGACTCCACTGCCCCGTCTTCCCCATCTCCGGGTCATTCCATTTTGGGTGTGCTCGGCACGGTGTGGTCAACATGGTCAACAACCGAGAGTCATCGGAAGATGACTGTACGTGAGAGGCTGACAGTGGGGACGCACCACGCCCATGGATGCATGCATGCAACGGAACGCGGCGAGGTCAACATGGTCAAGGAACGACTTCCATCGGAAGTATACTGTAGTGGAGAGTCTCAACTAGGTCGATGGCCGCAGCAAGTAAGTGTCTCCTTATTACGTGGAAAATAATGATTCCTCTAACTGACAGCAGGGACCCACTGGACGGGCCACCGTATTTTGTGAAAAAAACGTTTGCCCCCTGACTGCTGGGATCCACCTGACGGGCCACCGTATTTCACGAAAAAAATGTTCCCCCCGCTGTCAGCTCGGACCAACCGAAAGTGCGTCCTTATTAAGCAGAAAAATGAATACCCCCTGCTAGCTGGGACCCACCTCGGTGGGAGGCTGACTTGTGGGCCTGCTAAGTTAACGGGGACGGAGGGCTTTGTCAATTTAGTCAATATAAACAATTCTAGCTGCAGTGACCCTACGATGTCCACCAACGGCCATCGTGCTTCTTCAACCTCTGGTCTTCTTGCTCTAGCCGCCCAAAGCAGCGCCGATCGTGCTGCCTGCTCCTGCCTCCCGTGACCGGCTGTGATGCCGCGGAGGCCTCACCGCCCCCTACTACTCCCGCCGCTGGCCAGGCCATCCCTCCACTCACCCACACACCCTGTTATTCTGCAGCGATGGCAGCCTCACACCGCAGCCGAACGAGTGAACCCTCATACTCCTCTACGCGTGGGCATCCACTGCCATGTCTTTCCCGACTCTGCGTCGTCCCCTTACTAGGCCTCGCCGTCGTCCACCGCCGTGGTGCTCTCGGCACGGCGTGGTCAATGTGGTCAACGACCGAATTCCATAGGAAGAGTACTGTACGTGGAGAGGCTGACAGCTGGGTCCACGGCAGCCGCAAGGAAGTGCCTCCTTATTACGCGGAAAATAATTATTCCTCCACCTCACAGCAGGGACCCACAGGACGGGCCACCAGTATTTTGCAAAAAAAACATTTCCCCCTGACTGCTGGGACCTACCGGATGGGCCACCGTATTTCGCGATAAAACGTTCCCCCCGCTGTCAGCTCGGACCCACTGGAAGTGCCTCCTTATTACACACACAAAAATGAATACTCCCCCGGCTAGCTGGGACCCACCTTGGTGGGAGGCTGACTTGTGGGCCTACTAAGTTGACGGGGACGAAAGGCTTTGTCAACTTAGTCAATTTGAACAATTCTAGCTCCAGTGACCGTACGATGTCCATCCAACGGCCGTAGTGCTTCTTCAACCTCTGTTCTTCTTGCTCCAGCCGCCCAAAGCAGCGCCGATCGTGCCGCATGCTCCTGCCTCCCGTGGCCGGTTGTGCTGCTGCGGAGGCCTCACCGCCCCCTACTACTCCACAGTTGGGTCCACGGCCACAGCCCAGTTTTTTTGTGATTTGCCAAGTAGGTCGCTTTGTCATGCCTGTTGGGCTGCAAATCTTTCAAGACGAGGAGAGCTTTAATTCGGCTGGCCGAGAAAATGGCCCATCAGTAATGAGATATGGGATGTACATTTTTAAAACATATCAAACCGGCAATTAGTTTCAAATATCTTTTTTCCATTTTGAGATTTTAAATTACATTAATTTTTATGCATGGAGAATTTGTTGGATTTTATATTGATACATATTTATTTTTAAAATAAGTTTGAATGTGATTCGAAATTTCGGGATTAAAAACAGTTCAGACCGCACCGAAATATGCTAAATTTCCTATAATTTTTTAACCGTGGCCACAATATGGGTTGTAATGCTAACAAAAAGAATATATGCTAAAAAACCTTAAGAATTAGCAAACGGGATGTAAATTATTAGAAATAATGTCAGATGGGTTGTATGTTGTTTTGCACCAATTTGAGGCTTTCGTAAAAACAAGGTTGACGCACAAGCAGTGATTGTTGGATGTCCATCCAACGACCATCGTTCTTCTTCAATCTCTGCTCTTCCTGCTCCAGCCGCTCAAACAAGCGCTGGCGGGACTGCTTGCTCCCTCCTCCCAGTGGCCGGCTGTGCTGCCGTGTAGGCCTCACCGCTCCACCGTACTCCCGTCACTGGCCTAGCCATCCCTCTACTCACCCACACCTGCTGTTATTCTCCGGCGACGACAGATGAACTAGTAAACCCTCGTACAGTCGTACTCCCCTCCATGTCGGAAACAATTGCCAAGTCTTCCCTGCCTCCGTGTCGTTCCTTTCCTAGGCCTCGCCGTCGTCCACCGCCCTGGTGCTCTGGGCGTGGCCTGGTCAACGTGGTCAATGACCGATATGCATCTGAAGTGGACTGTACATGGAAAGGCTGACAGCTGGGTCCACGGCCGCACGCAAGGAAATGCCTCCTTATTACACGCAAAATAATGATTCCTCCACCTGACATCTGGGACCCACCGAAAGGGCCTCTGTATTTCATGAGAAAATAATTACCACCGCTGACAGCTTGGACCCACCAGCTATATCTTCGCACGCAAGGAAGTGCCTCCTTAATACGCCAAAAAATGAATACTCCCCCTGCTAGCTGGGACCCAGTATAGTGGCAGGCTGACTTGTGGGCCTACTAAGTTGACGGGGACGGAGGGCTTTGTCAACTTATTCAATACTCCAGTGACAGTACCATGTCCATCCAACAGCTGTAGTGCTTCTTCAACCTCTGGTCTTCGTTCTCCAGCCGCCCAAAGCAGCGCTGGTCGTGCCGCATGCTCCTACCTCCCGTGGCCAGCTGTGATACCGCGGAGGCCTCACCGCCCCCACTACTCCCACCGCTAGCCAGGCCATCCCTCTACTCACCTACACCCCTGTTATTCTGCGGTGACGGCAGCCTCACACCGCAGCTGAACCAATGAACCCTCGTACTCCTCTTCGCGTGGGCATCCACTGCTGCATCTTCCCCGGCTCCGCGTCGTCCCCTTCCTAGGCCTCACCGTCGTCCACCGCCGTGGTGCTCTCGGCGCGGCGTGGTCAATGTGGTCAACGACCGACTTATGCATGGAGAGGATGACAGCTGGGTCCATGACGGTTGCAAGGAAGTGCCTCCTTATTACGCGAAAAATAATTATTCCAGCACCTGACAGCTGGGACCCACCGGATGGGCCACCGTATTTCGTGAGAAAACGTTTCCCCCCTGACTGCTGGGACCCACCAGCTACACCTTCACACGCAAGGAAGTGCGTCTGAAAAAAAACAATTCGCCCCCCTGACTGTTGGGACCCACCAGCTACATCTTCGCACGCAAGGAAGTGTGTTCGGGCAAAAAAAACGATTCTCCCCTTGACTGCTGGGACCCACCAGCTACATCTTTGCATGCAAGGGAGTGCATTCGGGCAAAAAATAAAAAATCGATTCGCCCCCCTGACTGCTGGGACCCACCAGCGACATGTTCGCACGCAAGGAAGTGCCTGACAATCGGGACCCACCTGGTCAAAGCGTACATAGCGTTGTCATTCTGGTCGCGAACGTGAACGTACATATATGCTAGTGGATGTAGAGGCGCGCACGTGTCGTAGTAGAGGCGCGCACGTAGCATGTACACGTACGTACAGCGGCCAGGGTGCAAGAAAGAAAATATGTCCACGTATGTGTACATACAGGCGGGGTCTCCAACGCCTACTCGGGCATACGTACGGCGAGGGCTCGTGTACATGGCTGGGTCGGAACGGAGAAACAGCGTCGTCGTCGTGTTCATGGGGAGGCAACGGAATGCGTCATGTTCATGGGGAGGCAACTAAATGCGTCGTGTTCATCGGGAGGCAACGGAACGCGTGGGAGCCAACGGGCTGGGTCAGGAAGGAATGCGTGGTCATGTTCATCGGGAGGTCTTGGACGGAACAGGCGATGGAAATGAGGCCTGGCGTACCATAGAACAGAGGAAACGGACCACCTACGGTCGAAACGGGGGTCCTGTTGATCGGGAGGGGTGTGGTGTACTGCAAAACGGAGGAAACGGACCTCCTACGCTCGAAACGGGGGTCCTATTGATCGGGAGGGGTGTCGCGTACCGCAAAATGGAGAAAACAGAGCTCCTATAGTCGAAACGGGGGTCCTATTGATCGGGAGGGGTGTGGTGTACCGCAAAACAGACGAAACGGACTTGTTTTGGAGTTCTAGGGTCGAATCGGGGGTCCTATTCATCGGGAGGGGTGGGGCGTACCACAAAATGGGACTCCATGGGATACTGTTCGTCTCCACCATCGGGGACTCCACGCACACTACTCTTCTTCTGCGTGAAGGATGCACTCGAGCACACTTCACCACTTCGGGGCGGCATGCACACAAGGACGCACTCGCGCGCACCCAGAACACAATACACACCTGCACACGTGTATACCGGCATCACCGCCGGCTAAGATAGACGGTGAGGCAGCCAACAAGTGGAGGCGGCTTGAGCCAAAACCGCATCCGGCGAGCCTGGACTTCATCAGCAGCCTCCCTGTCGACATGCTGCTCGTCATCATCGGCATACTCCCACCAAATCTGCCATGCGGATCACCCTGCTCTCTGGACTGTGGTGCCCCCTGTGGCACCGCGTCCCCCTCAACTAAACCGTCGCCAGCTGCCTCTATGACAGGATTGCAAACGCATGGTTGCAGTCTCCAAGAACCTTGCATCGCACCTTGGCCAGCCAGACGCCTTGACATCCCCGTGTTCATTGCCAACTGCAAGGTCCAAGCCAGTTCGATGAGTGGTTCTTATTCCCTGCCCTAAATCAGCTCGAGGAGATCAGGTTTGACGCTAGACGATGCCGCTCACTGCTGCCTTCCGCGCTTCGCCTCATGCCAATGCTGCGTCACACCAGCTTCAGCTCCTTCTCTTTTCCCCAGATTAATGTCGCTCCCACCCTTCTTCTCCCTCAACTCAAGTAGCTCGACCTCTTCGACATTGGCATCTCGAAGAAAGCTATGGAGCACCTGCTCTGTGGCTGTACTACGCTTGAGTACCTTCGTCTTTGGCTGTTCCACGGGTTCATTAGCCTCCATATCGCCTCGACGAATCTCCGGCGGATTTATGTGTCTTGTTGTCCCCACAACAAGACATCAATTGGGAAGAGATCACTCTAGCTGTTCCATGTTATGGTCATTGAGAATGCGCCTTTCCTTGAGATATTGCTTGTATCTGATCTAGAAGGTCCAACAAAAATCAGGGTCATTGACGTGCCAAAATTGACATCATTTGTGTACTCATCTGCCAAATTCTCCGAACTCTTCATTGGATCCGTAATCATTCTTGTGCGATAGTCATCTTCTTATCCGTCTTCTTGAAATTCCCTTTTTTCAATTTCTTCTTGATGTATTTATAACTGTCATCCAGAAAATGATTCCCACAAGCTTGACCCAGTCTAGGCGCACATGGAAGATCTTGGCAGTAAAATCTATCGGCCCCAATCTAGATCAAGTTGTTGGATTCGTTACATGCTTTCCGTGCACGGAGAATCTACTCATCGAGGTGAAACTTCTTTCCTATTAGTAAACGGTAAGCACAACGTAGCTCAATTTTTTTTGTAATTTTCCCCAATTACGATCACAAGTAGTGTTCAAAACTACAGCTATGCGCTGCACCGAAATAAATGTTTTCAATATTTTCGCACGTGATCACCTCCATCGTTTTGTTGTTGTACTACTAGTATCCTAGGCTAGTCATAGTGGCAAGTAACTTAGATTAGTAACTCTATGGCTTCCCTAAGAGCAAGTACTACCTCCGTCCTGGTTTACACTTCCAATTTTCTAGTATAAAAATTTGACCATAGATTTAACAGACAAAGTGTTAATGCATGTCACTAAAAATTATATCGTTGGATTCGTATTTGAACATAATTTCAAATGGTATAATTTTGGTGACATGCATTGGCATTTTCTAAGGTAAAACTATGGTCAAAATTTTACACTAAATACGAGGTAGTACAAAACTGGGCTATAACGGTCCTCCACTATGTAGGCCAAAACACGTGCCAAATTCACTTGTGATGCATTTGGCATCGATGTCCCTCCATTGCTCACCTGGTGCCCCAATCTGGATCACCTACATTGCTCCAGTGCCAAATTAACTCACGCAATGAAAAAACACTTGCATGGGAGAGGGAGAGGACCGAGGCAATAAAAAATCACTTGTTTGTGAGAGTGAGATACTGGTGTAGTTGGTTTGATTGATTTGTTTATACATGTGGATCTGTGTGCACAGCGGTGCCAACTCCCTCGCATCGCTAGAGCGGTGGCAAAATCTTTCGATTTGACATCAATGCGTATTATGTGGCATACTTTCAAGAAATATGGCATCGACCACATAGTGGAAGCCAACAAATTCCCAAACTCTTCACGTGCTCCTAGTTAAATGAGAGTAAAGAAAAAGAGAAAATAACACTAGCCTTAGAGCCAACCCTATCATATGAGCGAATGATATTGGTACCTCTTGATGACACGACAATCTTATATAACCAGCTGCTCTAATATGTTCTCTTCTTTTGCAGATAAAAAAGACCCAAAAGTGAAAAATGTGCTGCACTATAACAATATCATCTAATGCCTTGATCTCCATCTTACAAAAATTGATTTCATCGACTATCGAGGCAACACATATGACATTAAATTGGCTAGGTTCTTTGTTCTGGAGGCAAGTGTGCTCAAGGTAATGAGGTTTGGCGTTCTCTGGCGCAATACTGAATGGTGTAGGTGCTCAAAATTTGCACCTAAAGCTCACGAAGGCTTCATGCTCGGTTATGGAAAGGACTCGCACTCTTACAGAGTCTTCAACCTCTTTCACTACAAAATCTTTGAAACTGTGGACGTACGATTTGATGAAACTAATGGTTCACAACGAGAACTCCTGTCAAGCACATTAGATGAAGCTCCTCCCAGCGAATATATCAAGCTGATGGGAACTGGTGAAATGATGCCTTCTGAAGCACAGCCTGAAGAGGAACTTATCATTTCTGCACCAAACCAACCTGAAGACAATGCTCAGACCGAAGACAATCCTCCCAATGATGACAATGATCAGCATGAGCAAGGTCTTCGTCCAGTTCATCCTCGTGTTGCAAATGAAGTACAAATTGAGAAGATAATTGATAGCATCAATGCACCTGGTTCACTTACTCGTTCAAGAGCAACACAGTTAGCAAATTTCTGTGGGCATTTTTCATTTGTATCCATATCAGAACCCAAGAAAGTTGTTGAAGCCTTTATGGAACCTGAATGGATTCAAGACATGCAAGATGAACTTCAACAGTTCAAGCTGAATAATGTTTGGAAACTTGTCAAGCGCCCTGGCCCTCACAAGCATAACATTATTGGCACTAAATGGATATATCGAAACAAGCAAGATGAGCATGATCAAGTCGTCAGAAACAAAGCACGTCTTGTGGCTCAAGGATATACTCAAGTTGAAGGAATTGACTTCGATGAAACATTTGCTCCTGTAGCAAGGCTTGAAGCTATTCGCATACTGCTAGCCTATGCTAATCACCACAACATCTTGCTATATCAAATGGATGTGAAGAGTGCATTCCTCAACGGCAAGATTGAAGAAGAAGTGTACGTTGCTCAACCACCTGGCTTTGAAGATCCAAAACATCCTGATATGGTGTACAAACTAAACAAAGCACCATATGGCCTCAAACAAGCTCCTCGCGCTTGGTATGATACGATCGAAGACTTCCTGAAGAGCAAAGGCTTCAAACCTGGATCCCTCGATCCCACACTCTTCACAAAGACATATGATGGTGAACTGTTTGTGTGCCAAATATATGTGGATGACATTATCTTCGGCTGCACCAACCAGAAGTATAGTGATGAGTTTGGATACATGATGCAAGAGCAATATCAGATGTCCATGATGGGTGAGCTGAAGTTCTTCCTTGGTCTTCAAATTCGTCAACAAAGAAATGGCATCTTCATATCTCAAGAAAAATAT
This sequence comes from Triticum aestivum, assembly GCF_018294505.1. Lineage (NCBI taxonomy): Eukaryota > Viridiplantae > Streptophyta > Magnoliopsida > Poales > Poaceae > Triticum > Triticum aestivum. Next base: position 211,314,434 of record NC_057804.1, on the reverse strand, counting down.
CTCAAAGACTGTTTGAAGAAGTTTGGAATGCAAGATTGCAAAGGTTACACGACGCCAATGCTAGCCAAACACCATCTTGGTCCCGACGACAATGGTAAAGAGTTCGATCAAAAGGTATACCGCTCCATGATTGGTTCCTTACTTTACCTATGTGCATCTAGGCCAGATATTATGCTTAGTGTTTGCATGTGTGCTCGATTCCAAGCGGCACCAAAGGAATCGCATCACTTAGCTGTGAAGCAAATTCTTAGATATTTGGCTTACACCCCAACACTCAGATTATGGTATCCAAAGGGCTCAAGATTTGATCTGGTTGGATTCTCAGATGCTGATTACGCTGGTGACAAGGTCGATCGCAAGTCTACATCAGGCACATGTCACTTTCTGGGACGATCACTTGTCTATTTTTCTGCAAAGAAGCAAAACTGTGTATCACTCTCAACTGCTGAATCTGAATACATTGCTGCTGGATCTTGCTGCGCTCAGCTTCTATGGACAAAGCAAACTCTCAAGGACTATGGCATCAATCTGAAACAAGTCCCTCTCTTCTGCGACAATGAAAACGCTATCAAGATTGCCAACAATCCAGTCCAGCACTCGAAGACAAAGCATATTGAAATTCGTCATCATTTTCTCAAAGATCATGTCATGAAGAAAGATATTGACATCATTCATGTCAACACTGAAGAGCAACTGGCAGATATCTTCACAAAGCCCTTGGATGAGAAAAGGTTTTGCAAGTTACGGTGTGAGATAAATACCTTGGAATCCTCAAATGTCCTGTGATCAGGCACACATCCTAACACTTATGCATGTTGATGACTTAGATGTGCATCACACGAAGTAAAGTATATCTTCAATCAATGAAGACTTACATTCTGAGTGTGAATACATTAACATGGAATTTGACTTCGGAGCGCCATGATAATTGTGCGCCGTGTCTGGGTCTAATACTTCCTATACGGTGGGTAACGCTACCACCAAATGTCTTGGTTTGAAGTGTTTCACTCATGGCGTTATTGTTGAATATCTTCCCATATTGATTTGTCTTCAACTTTCAACTTATCTTCATGATTTACTTCACTATGTTGAGTTGATTGCTTTCTCATATATATATACTAGTATTCAGTCCTCTACAGCATTCACTTATAGCTATGTCTTCATTTGTGAATCTTTTTGAACTAACTAAATGTGAGTGGACCCTAATCTCTCTATGCTTTCTATCTCAAATTCTATCTATCCAAATCATATGCATTCTATTGAAACTGTCAAATGTCTTCTCTTCATCCTTGTCAGCAGAAGACACAGAGACAAACATCAAGTCCTTTTAAATGATTCATCTTTATTGTTGAAATCCGGAGAAGCCAGAACAACCATCCGACAAACTTGGCGGGCGTGGGAACGTGGGACAACTCTGAGTATGTTGCATGCTTGCCACGTGTCCCATGGATGTGAACAGGAAGGGGCACCTGCATAATAGCGCTATGCCGCACACCTACTTATAAATACGTGTCCCCTGCGGTCAAGAAAACCTTCTTCCACCTCTCCACCTCGTCAAAACCCTAGCACCACCGCTAGCTCTCGATGATGCCGGCGACAAAGCGCTTAGTTGCCGCGACTTCTCCGATGTCATCCTCCCGCCGGCCGCGGGCATCGCCCTCTTCGCCGCCACCGTAGGTGTCCTCCGTCGCCAAGTTAAGGCACGGTGGATTGAACTGCTCGGTCTCCTATTCATCCCATCTAGCAGTTCTTCGTGTGGTAAATATAACTCTATTTTACCATCTTTTTGATCCTCAATGATTCATCCTATTTACCAAAATTGGTTTTTGTCTACACAATGTTAGATCTATTTTGTTTGCATCTCATACTGCCTAGTATATTCACTTAAGCTTCATATATAGTTAGATTCATCACTTGTACTTATTCAAGGATTCGTACAAATCTGGAACCAACTCTCAACATATAAGTGAATGTCTTCGCAACATGAGGTCAATGTCTTCAAACTGATTTAACTTCAAAATCTTCTGAGAATGCATATGACCACTTCCCCTTCCCTCGCATCTCTAATGCTGTCACAGGTACATGTCCGTGGGAGAATCCCTTGGTTCTCATAGTCTGCATTCGTTTGCAGAATTCTTACAGCAACACATTAACTCTCCTGAAGCTAGTTCATGTTTGACCAGCAAGCGAAAGCCCTTGAAGCCGTTGAACATATTGAAGCCATTCAGTTTGAAGTTCATGGCTGCAGAAAAATCAGTAAGGAAGGGTGGCAGACAGCGTCGAGGGGGAACATCAAAAGATTTGCCTGATGACCTCGCAGAAATCTACAAGACAGATCCTGAAGAGGATTATAATCAGCACAAGACCCAAATCCAATGGATTCGACGCTATTGGGCTGAATAATGGTTCAAGTACAAGTTCGTGACCCAGGAGTACGCTGAGAAAAATTCGATCAAGAGTCCTTGGGGTGATATTCTCTATCGAGGCCTTCCCCCCAAGAACAAAGCTGAAGCTATTGCTCAAGAATTCTATCCTTGTATGGTCTGTGGACCACAGCCTGAAAATGATGATCCATCATCATTGCTCTGGTGTTGTGATGATAATCTCTTCAAGCGCAACTTCCAGTATGCAAAGGCATCGGCAAAGGAAAACAAGAAGTCATGGGGATTAGACTTCAATCCTCGTCACTCTGCTCCCCGTGAAGACGGCACACGTGAAGCGGAAGAAAATGAAATCAGCCCCTTCACGAACCTTGATGGCCTCATCTCATACATCTTGGTACAAGGTGCCAAAGTGGATCATTCTGATAATGATGCTGATACTGATGAAGCCCCAGCTCCTCCTCCAAGGCCACAGAAGCCAAAGAAAATTAAGGCTTCAACATCAGCTGCACCTCCAAAAGCGTCACGTGTGAAGCCACTGGCCACTGCACCTCCTGAAGACAGTGTGCAGTCTGATGATCTTTCACGCATCTCCAAGAAGACGGAGAAGAAAAAGAAAATCATCAAGAGTACTGATCAAACATTGACTCCTGCTGCGATTCTGCGTGTAGAGCACATTGATCTGTCTAGCGATGACGATCTTGCAGATGATGCTCTTGAGCAACTGATCAAGAGCAAGGAAGAAGCAGAGATCTTCAATAATTTGCCTCTCTTTGACGTGGCAATTATCCATAACTTCATTGATGAGTGGTTTGACACACCAAATCTCAGCTTTGATGATTTGCAACTTCCCATTGGCCTCAGCGTCTCCTTCAATGGCGCTATTGCTTCTGAGCTAGCTATTGCTCAGCGCATCGTCGAACTGAAGCACAAGATTGACTATGAAAAGGCTCAGTTCAAGAAGCATGTGGCCACGCTCAACGTGCAAGATGTCAAAAACTTCAAGATCATGCTGCACGAGCTCAAAGAAGCCTTTCACAAGAAGCGTGAAGAAGCTCGAGGCTCTCGTGAGTGCATGAAGAGTCTAGCTGACAAGTGTGTGCTTGCCTACAATGAGGCTGAGAAGCGCAAGGCTCTTGGTCATCCTGGCATCGACCCCAGGATGGCTGCAAAGAAGAAGAAGCTATCAAATGTCCAACCTGCACCTTCAAGGCAGGATGAACCCCGCATAGTCTTCCCAAGCAGCATGACTGGCTCGAAGCCAAAAGCCATGTCAACTGCTTCAGAACAGAAGAAAATGAGGGCTGCTGAGGCTGAAGCCAGGAAACGGAAACCCTCAGAAGCCTGTGATGCTGCTCCCTCTAAGAAGAATCGCAAAACAAAGAAGAATAGGGCTGCTCCCACAGAGCCCCTTGTTGTTGAACCTATCTTAGTGGTTCGCCCTGCATCTGTAAATCAAGAACTACGAATGATTGTTCATGAGCCTGCTTCCAGAGAGGCTCATGAAGCTGAAGACATTCCAGCGGTTGATCCCATCACTGCTGAAGACATTGGTCACCATGACAATGTTGAAGATGATGAAGTTCTTCCTCAGATTTAACACAACGTGGTATCATCGCCTGTTCTCATGAACAGCGAAATCATCAGCATTGGTCGTCCTGTGACACCAATTGCTCAGGATGCATCATGGGCTAATCGCCTGCAACAACAAGACTCCCCCAGTACTCCCCAACAGCAACAAGTCACACCATCTGTGCAAATTGAAGAGGATGAGGGCCTGCCTACTCCATCTTCAAAGGTGTCGCCTGTATTACAAAGGCTTCGCAAAGGACCAAGGCCTCAAGTCCCTCTTCCGAGCGTTCCAGAAGGAGAAGTGCACCACCAACCTGTTGCACGTCAAGTGTTTTCAGAACCCACTCCAACTGTGAATGTCTCCGTGTTTGAAGCCTAAGCTGCTGAAGACAATCCGGCTGCATCAGCCAATGACGAACATCAAGAAGATCGTGTCCCTACTCCCCCCATTCCTGAAGAAGTTGTTCCTGAAGTGAACGTGCCCGTACCAGACCCTCCAGCTCAACAAGTGGAGGTTGAAAACGTTGAGGCTGCCACCACTAACACGAACGAAGCCAATGACATAGTCATGGCTGAAGCTAATGTGGAGCCTGCACCAAGCAACATGCCAGAAGTCAATGCTGCAACTGCTCCTGAAGCTTCTGTAGTGCAGCCTGAAGCCAGTATTGCTGCCACTGCTCCTGTTCCGCCACCAAGGCCCTATACAATTGAACAAGCTTACAACCATGGCAACCTAATCACAGTAAGATGGCCCGTTCTGGTCCCTCCGCCTAATGTCTCTGGTCCTTAGTTTGATTATCACATTGAGCATAGGCCTCAGGTCCAGAAACCAAAGCCAAGACTGCCAAGGTTTCCAGGTACTGCCGCATCTATCGGGTCCTTCAATACAAATGGTTTCAAAAGCCACAACACCTTCTTTGACAGCTCAAAGAACCCTTACTCAAGGCCAAGAATATCATCTGATCATTTCTGGAGTCATCAGCAATGAAGCTATTACTCCTGCGTTCTGTATGATCAAGGGCGCATTTTTCCTCATATGCGCCTCGACACTGAAGCCATTGCTAGACTGCCATGCTTAGAAGAAGCACTTGACTACTTTCGTGATGTAGGTCTGCTCAGCTTTGTGACAGACAAAGAACATTGGAATGAAGAACTTCTGCTTGAATTCTATGCTACCCTTCACATTTGCGGCAACAACAGGGATACAAAGACATGGGTTCTCGAGTGGATGACAGGAAATGTTCATCATGAAGCCAAAGCTCTTGACATCATTGAGCTTACAGGACTATCCACTCCCGGAGAGCTGTACGAACCTGGTTGTCAAAACCACCGCAATGCACTAGAGAGCATCTTCCATAAGCCTGAACCCAACATGAGCCAGATGTTGAGCATGATGAAGCCATTGCCACATGACGCTGAATACCCAAAGGAGTTCTTTGTTGATGACCTTGAGTATCTGCCGCACACCATATATCACATCATCAGGCGGACTCTATGGCCTATCAAAGGACACTCATCAGCTGCAAAACTTGATGGAGCCATGAAGACATTGGTCTTTTACATCCTCAATGGCATCAGCTTCAATGCACAAGATTTCTTCCTCAGGCAACTGGCTGCATCTGGTTCTGACCTTTTCGGCCTGAAATTCTATGCTCCATGGGTCATGCGCCTCATCAAGCAACATTCTGCTATCAACTATCAGCCCTCTGCTCGCAATCATGTGATCTTTCTACCAGAGGTTGATATGTCAGTTGAAGCCATATACCCTGAGCCTGCCAAGAAGCCTCTTTGTCTTCAAAATGCTGAACACCAAAGCTTCACTCATCCTATGGAAGGAGTCCAAGCTGTAACTCGTGTCTATCCGATGGCTGGAACCACTCGTCTGCCTCATCATGCACCAACTAAAGCTACTGAGAGCACGATTGCTCAAAGACCATAGAAGCGCTCTCGGGTCCTAAATGACCGAGAACTTCTTGTGGCACTGCATCAGAAACAAGATAAACATCACTTTTGGCTCAAGCGTCAGATGCAAAGTCTCTTGGTGGATGTAAATCGCATTCGAAATTTGCCACCAAGAATGCATTTGTCACTCACGAAACCTGTCGGCGATCATGGAAGAGTTTGACCCTGCTCAGTGCTGAAGCAGATCTTCAAGACGATGGCTACACTTAATGATTCAAGTTTGACTCCACTCCTCCACGGAATGCTGTCCTACGACGAACTCCATCCCTTGAAGACTCTGACTAGTCTTCCTCCGCGACAACTGTGAATGCAAATGTGATCGATGATGAAGATGATGCTACTTCACCACCCCTACTTCTGCATGCATCGACACTGCACCAAGTTCGTCTGCACCGCCAAACAACAACGACAACCCTGCTGCTTCAACTACTACTCATGAGGACGAGTAGATGCGCTATGTCTTCAAACCTTTTTGGTCATTACTGACAAAAGGGGGAGAAGCATATGAGTTTGATAGTCTTCAAGCGGGTTCACATGGGCGGTTGCTTTATATTTTGCCTAGTGGTTACAACTCTTGCTTTTGATACATTTTGTTCGTTGAGTTGTAACACTTAAACTCGATGGTCGTCTGCTACTTATTTGCTCTTTCATGTGCGATGATAACTTCCGCACTTAGATCATTCTGCAGACGTCCATTTTCCATTATGCATGTCATTCTCTAAGTTATATCATTTCATGCATGATGAATTATCTTCATAAGTTAAAGAGGATCTCCACAAGTACAACCTACCATGTGCATTTTGCATTCCAAAAGCAAATTACTTATATGCACATCTTCAGGGGGAGCCCTTGCCACTTATGAAGACAATACCCTATCCTTTACAATTTCACATACTTCATTCCCGTTGAAAACTTCAACCAGTTTGTCATCAATCACCAAAAAGGGGGAGATTGTAAGTGCATCTAGTGCCACCCCTAGTTGGTTTTGGAGTATTGACGACAAAGTTGGTTGAGGGACTAATGCGTTTGTGATAATTGCAGGATAACGCAGGTAGTGTCCCTCATTGATTCGGTTTACCTACCGGAGATGACCCCTAAAAATGTATGAAGACATTGACGACAATGGTGGTATGTGAAGATATTCATATTGAATACTATGACATGAGAAGACATTGAGTGAAGACTATGGAGCGCGAAGACTGTGTTCTTTCGTTGTTTCCCTTTTCTTCTTTGTTGAGTCATAGGATCCACCGTACTGTTAAGTGGGGTCCAAGTGAACAAAGTCAGAGTGACTGAAGTGATGCTCAACCCAAATCCTATGTCTTCGAGCGAAGACAATGAGTGCAAATCTCATCCAGAGCTGGATGAGTCAGCTTTGCTTGTAGCCCAAGTAAAGTTGTCGTGTGTGTTTGAAATCTGATTATTGGAACACGTGTCAGTTCCTTAGTGACCCAGGGTCATTTCGAACATATCGGGTCGGGTTGCCTTGTGGCTATAAATAGCCCACCCCCTACACCATAAGTTGGTGGCTGCTCAGAGTTAGTTTACGGCTTTTGTCGTTTTGAGAGCAACCCACCTCGAAGCTTTTGAGAGAGAAATCCTTGCAAGGACAAAGCCCAAACACCCAGAGCCAAAGAGTGTTAGGCATCACTGAAGTCTTTCTGTCTGTGTGACCTGAAGACTTATTACACTTGAGGATTGTGTATCCTCCAGCCGGTTAGGTGTCGTGTTCTGAGCATCCAAGAGTCATTGTGGATTGCCAGTGAACGAAGTCTGTGAAGGTTCGGAAGGCTACCTTGAAGACTTACCAGAGTGATTGGGCGAGGACTGTGTGTCCTTAGCTCAAGGGGAATAAGGTGAAGACGCGGTCTTCTGAGTTGAATCTCAGCCTCCCTAACCAGACGTACAGTTGTCACAGCAACTGGAACTGGTCCAACAAATCCTGTGTCTTCAACAAGTGACTGGTTCTATCCTTTCCCTCCTTTTACTTTGAGTTTGTCTTCGTGAAGTCATTGCTTATTTGTCTAATCTGTTTGACTTCATTGCTTGACTACTATCGTAGATTGGCTTCATACTATCTTCCATCCTGATCCTACTACCTAGCTGCTATTAGTCTTTGTACGTTCACATTATTGCATACTTGACTATGGCTTGTTTATTGTAGTTTATCTTCCGCTGCATATCAATTAGGTCATTTCTATTGTTTGTCTTTGAAACTTCCATGTTTTGAAGACTTTGATAAAAATCGCCTATTCACCCCCCCTCTAGTCAATAACTAGCACTTTCAGAGACAACACCTGCTTCCTTAGTTGTAACATCAGCAGTGCGCTGTATACAGACAAGAAGAGGTGATCCATCGGAATAAGTTGCCAGGCGCCACTAAGTATATCGGTCCTGCTCATCCTCATGCTAGTGATAATCGCCATCGTCATCTCCCCCTTGGTTATTAGAATTTTCAAGTATAGGTGGTGGAATGTTCACATGACCTTGGAAACATACGAAGGTTAATTAGTAAAGGGAAACTAGCTAAGTTGCATGCATGTGGATGAAACAATTATAATTACCATGGAAGACAAAGGTACCCAAACCATAAGGATTCCATGCAAAAAACAGTGCCACGAGTGGTGGCAGCAAACAGAAGATGCTCGTATTGAATTGCATCACAGTACTCATCTGTGTACAGAAATTGATTTTTTAGCAATATCCATAGAGGCGTGGAAGTAGGGACGGCAACAAGCTTGTGAAAGATAGAAACAACTTCCTAGTTCGTGTAATCCCAAGAGCGGTTGAGAACTCGACAAATTGCTATCTTCCGCAGACGACAGTCACCATGATCGTATGTGAACATACATAGATCATCTGTGTAACGCCCTCGATGCGGCTATAGCTCCCACGTGTCGAGGCACGACTTAGAGGCATAACCGCATTGAAAGCAATGTCGCAAGTCAGGCAATCATTACAACATCCCATGTAATATATATAATAAAAGGGGGAGATAACATAGTTGGCTTACACTCGCCACGTCACATCAGAGTACATAAATAACATCCATCAAACAAACACTCATGGCCCGACTACGGCGCCAAAATAGAAAAGACCCCCAACATGCGACAAGGTCCTGAATCGATAACCCCAACTAGGCACCACTACTGATCATCTGGAAAGGACACGTAGTATCGCTGAGAGTCCTCGTCGAACTCCCACCTGAGCTCGTAATCGTCAACTGGAGCAGAATCACCTGGACCTGCATCTGGAGTTGAAGTATCTGTGAGCCACAGGGACTCAGCAATCTCACACCCACGTGATCAAGACTATTTAAGCTCATAGGAATGGATAAGGCAAATATATGTGAAGCTGCAGCAAGCGACTAGCATATATGGTGGCTAACTTATACGCAAAAGAGAGCGAGAAGAGAAGGCGAAGCGCGAGCGAGAAGCTAAAGGAACACCCTGCGCAAGCATAACTCCAACACCGTGTCCACTTCCCGGACTCCGCCGAGAAGGGGCCATCACGGTAACACACACGGTTGTTTCGTTTTAATTAAGTTTAATTAAAGTTATCTACAACCGGACATTAACAAATTCCCATCCGCCCATAACCGCGGGCACGGCTTTCGAAAGATCAATCCCTGCAGGGGAGTCCCAACTTAGCCCATGACAAGCTCTCACGGTCAACGAAGGAATAGACCTCCTCCCAAGACGTTCCGATCAGACTCGGTATCTCGGTAACTCAAGACACTTCGACAGGTTAAAACAAGACCAGCAACACCGCCCGAATGTGCCGACAAATCCCGATAGGAGCTGCACATATCTCTTTCTCAGGGCACACTCAGATTGTCTTAGGTACGGGTAGGCCAGCCCAGAGTTGCCCCTGGTAGCCACCGGTAGCTGACAGGTGGACCAACACTCAGAGGAGCACTGGCCCGGGGGGGGGGGGGTAAAATAAGATGACCCTCGGGCTCCGGAAACCCAAGGGAAAAGAGGCTAGGTGGCAAATGGTAAAACCAATGTTGGGCATTGCTGGAAAAGCTTTAATCAAGGCGAACTATCAAGGGGTTCCCATTATAACCCAACCGCGTAAGGGACGCACAATCCGGGAACATAACACCGATATGACGGAAACTAGGGCGGCAAGAGTGGAACAAAACACTAGGCGAGAGGCCGAGCCTTCCACCCTTTACCAAGTATATAGATGCATTAAGATAACATAGCAATATAATGATATCCCAACAAGTAAATAAATGTTCCCACGAGGAACGGCTCCAATCTTCACCTGCAGCTAACAACGCTATAAGAAGGGCTGAGCAAAGCGGTAACATAGCCAATCAACGGTTTGCTAGGACAAAGATGGGTTAGAGGTTCAACATGGCAATTGGGAGGCTGACAAGCAAAGGTAGGCATCGTAGCAGTGGCAAAGCAAAAGAGCGAGCAAACTAGCATAGCAAAGATAGTAGTGATTTCGAGGGTATGATCATCTTGCCTGCACAGTTGTCAGAGTTGACTGGATCCTCACAAGCAAACTCAACGGTCTCCTCGGTAGCGAACTCGTCTCCCGGCTCTACCCAACAAGACAAACAAGCAACAAGGATACAATCAACCACGGGCAAGACCAAGCAATATGATGAAATGACGATATGCTATGCGGGATGCGATGCGGGATGCAAAATGCAAGATGTGACAGGAAATGCATGAACCTGGCATCAACTTGGGAAACCAAGTGTGCCACTGGATAGAGGGGATGAAATCGCTTGAAAACGATATAAAGATCATAGGAATCGGAGCTACGGTTTGGAAATGGCGAGCGTTTTAAGATATGACACCGGTCTGCGATTTACAGCAAGTAGGCATCTAAATGCAACGAAATGAACATGCTACAGCCACCGAACATGAAAACAAAATACATGGCAGTGATGTACACAAGATGGTTGACAAAACACTAGCACTGAGCCATAGGCAAATTCATCAATTAAGAGGTTCAAACAAGCATGGCTAAAACGCAAATGCACAACAGATTTCAGACTTAGTGAAATTAACACTAGTCTGAAATTTCAGATCACGATGCTCTCTTCGGAGCAGCAAAACAACATGATAGAAAACCTGAACATGACAAGTAAGAACATGGCATGGAGCTACTCAACAAGCTTAATAAAACACCCAAAGTGACCTGGGGCCAAAAGGGTTCACAAAATACTCTACCGAGCTCACGAACATTGCTCGAACACAATCAGTTTTCAGACTTAGTGAAAACTGAGACATGCTGAAATTTTAACTCACGAAGGCATGTAAACGAGCTCGATGCACTCACTACGGTGCAAGTCATGGCAAGGAAAGCATATAACCAGCAAGAAGGGACAAAGTGCTAGCTACACATGGCAAGAACAAAGGCATAGCATGCATGGAACACTAACGGTAGCATCGGCGAAATCGCAAACAAGTTGACGATCTGCCCAGATTAACAACGAAGCAAAAGTTGAGCTCGATTGAGTCAACCTAGAGCACTCCACAAATGCCAACAAAGACATGGATGGATAGAGCATGACATAAATATAAAAACTCCCTTAGTGATCATCCTCAAAAGAGGCACGGATCACTAGGAAACAAGCTGGACATATAGCATCATGAACTAAAATATCCCAGACTTTGTGAAAATCACTAAGTCCCTGAAATCTGCAATCTCAGGTACCTCTCTTCGCAAGCTTGCACAAGACAACACACACATCCTAAAAATACATGGGTGGCACCTCTGGAAAGAAGACAAAATGCTCCACAATTCATCCCAAAGGGGCACAGGCATATCATGCACGAATTAAATATAGCAAAAATGACAAAAGTGCATGATGAACTAACGGATCTGCAATTTAACTCACGAAGCCACCTTCTAACAGCATTTTGGGTATCAAGATGACCTCAAACGCAAATGACGCAATGGAATGAAATGATGTACATGTCGAGGCGAAGATTTTGATATGTAAATGACCCCAAAACGCAAATGACGCAAATGACGCAATGGAATGAAATGATGTAAATGACCCCAAAACGGAGCTACGGTTGCGGAGATACAAGCAGTCAAAGGTAGCACGAAAATTAGGGTTTCGGGGGAGAGAAGTCAACCGAAAACTCAGATCCAGATCGGGATCTCGCGGGTACTGTTCACCGGCGCGTTTCCCGAGGATGACCAGCGCCGGAGCTCGTCGGTGCCGGCCGAAGTGGGGGAAGAGGAGGCCGGGGTGAGGGAGAGGAGGCCGGGCGGCGCCGGAGGAGGAGGCGGCGACCGCGGGCGGCGGC
>NC_057804.1:211300781-211301895 GCF_018294505.1 Triticum aestivum | reverse complement strand
GGGCTCGCGGGGGCTCCCCGTGGGCCTGGCGGGCCCGGCGGCGGCGATGTGGGCGCGGCCCACGTGGCGGCGCGCGAGTGGGTGCGGCGGCGGGGCGGACAACGTCCGGCGCGGGCGGACACGTCCGGCCCGGCGCGGGGGAAGAGGATCTGTTTTTTTTTTAGGGTTTCGGACGGGGGAAGAAGAGATCCGAATGGAGGGGGGTATAAATAGGCATAGAGGGAGTTAGGAGAGTCCAAATGAGGTGCGGTTTTCGCTCACACGATCGTGATCGAACGCTCTAGGACATGGAGCAGAGTTTGGTGGGTTTTGGGCCAAATTTGGGGGGTGTTGGGCTGCAACACACACGAGGCCTTTTCGGTCCCTCGGTTAACCGTTGGAGTATCAAACGAAGTCCAAATGACCCGAAACTTGACAGGCGGTCTACCGGTAGTAAACCAAGGCCGCTTGGCAAGTCTCGGTCCAATCCGGAAATGTTTAAACCCCACACAAGAAAGAAAGGTAGAAATGACCACCGAAGGAGAACGAAACGCCGGAATGCAAAACGGACAATGGGGAAAATGCTCGAATGCATGAGATGAACATGTATGCAAATGCAATGCACGTGATGACATGATAAGAGATGCCCGAAAAAGAAAACAACACACGGAGACAAAGACCCAAACCCGAGAAATAAATATAACTTAGCGCCGGAGACGGCAAGAGTTGGATACAAATATGGAAAGTTACATCTGGGGCGTTACAACACTCCACCACTACGAAAAGATCTCGTCCCGAGATCTAGGACTGAAAGAACTCCGGGTACTCAGAACGGAGGTGATCCTCGCGTTCCCAGGTAGCTTCACGGTCGGAATGGTGTGACCACTTAACTTTGAGAAATTTGATTGACTTGTTGCGAGTCTTGCGTTCAGTCTCTTCAAGAATAGCAACTGGGTGCTCACGATAGGAGAGATCTTCTTGGAGCTCAATGTCCTCGAAGTTGACGGTGCGGTCAGGAGTCTTGAAGCACTTTCGAAGCTGAGAGACATGGAACACATCATGAACATTTGCAAAGTTTGAAGGAAGCTCGAGTTGATAGGCGAGGTCGCCTCTCTTGCTGACAATCTTGAGAGGT
>NC_057804.1:211283287-211285859 GCF_018294505.1 Triticum aestivum | reverse complement strand
AAGGAATAGACCTCCTCCCAAGACGTTCCGATCAGACTCGGTATCTCGGTAACTCAAGACACTTCGACAGGTTAAAACAAGACCAGCAACACCGCCCGAATGTGCCGACAAATCCCGATAGGAGCTGCACATATCTCTTTCTCAGGGCACACTCAGATTGTCTTAGGTACGGGTAGGCCAGCCCAGAGTTGCCCCTGGTAGCCACCGGTAGCTGACAGGTGGACCAACACTCAGAGGAGCACTGGCCCGGGGGGGGGGGGGTAAAATAAGATGACCCTCGGGCTCCGGAAACCCAAGGGAAAAGAGGCTAGGTGGCAAATGGTAAAACCAATGTTGGGCATTGCTGGAAAAGCTTTAATCAAGGCGAACTATCAAGGGGTTCCCATTATAACCCAACCGCGTAAGGGACGCACAATCCGGGAACATAACACCGATATGACGGAAACTAGGGCGGCAAGAGTGGAACAAAACACTAGGCGAGAGGCCGAGCCTTCCACCCTTTACCAAGTATATAGATGCATTAAGATAACATAGCAATATAATGATATCCCAACAAGTAAATAAATGTTCCCACGAGGAACGGCTCCAATCTTCACCTGCAGCTAACAACGCTATAAGAAGGGCTGAGCAAAGCGGTAACATAGCCAATCAACGGTTTGCTAGGACAAAGATGGGTTAGAGGTTCAACATGGCAATTGGGAGGCTGACAAGCAAAGGTAGGCATCGTAGCAGTGGCAAAGCAAAAGAGCGAGCAAACTAGCATAGCAAAGATAGTAGTGATTTCGAGGGTATGATCATCTTGCCTGCACAGTTGTCAGAGTTGACTGGATCCTCACAAGCAAACTCAACGGTCTCCTCGGTAGCGAACTCGTCTCCCGGCTCTACCCAACAAGACAAACAAGCAACAAGGATACAATCAACCACGGGCAAGACCAAGCAATATGATGAAATGACGATATGCTATGCGGGATGCGATGCGGGATGCAAAATGCAAGATGTGACAGGAAATGCATGAACCTGGCATCAACTTGGGAAACCAAGTGTGCCACTGGATAGAGGGGATGAAATCGCTTGAAAACGATATAAAGATCATAGGAATCGGAGCTACGGTTTGGAAATGGCGAGCGTTTTAAGATATGACACCGGTCTGCGATTTACAGCAAGTAGGCATCTAAATGCAACGAAATGAACATGCTACAGCCACCGAACATGAAAACAAAACACATGGCAGTGATGTACACAAGATGGTTGACAAAACACTAGCAGTGAGCCATAGGCAAATTCATCCATTAAGAGGTTCAAACAAGCATGGCTAAAACGCAAATGCACAACAGATTTCAGACTTAGTGAAATTAACACTAGTCTGAAATTTCAGATCACGACGCTCTCTTCGGAGCAGCAAAACAACATGATAGAAAACCTGAACATGACAAGTAAGAACATGGCATGGAGCTACTAAACAAGCTTAATAAAACACCCAAAGTGACCTGGGGCCAAAAGGGTTCACAAAATACTCTACCGAGCTCACGAACATTGCTCGAACACAATCAGTTTTCAGACTTAGTGAAAACTGAGACATGCTGAAATTTTAACTCACGAAGGCATGTAAACGAGCTCGATGCACTCACTACGGTGCAAGTCATGGCAAGGAAAGCATATAACCAGCAAGAAGGACAAAGTGCTAGCTACACATGGCAAGAACAAAGGCATAGCATGCATGGAACACTAACGGTAGCATCGGCGAAATCGCAAACAAGTTGACGATCTGCCCAGATTAACAACGAAGCAAAAGTTGAGCTCGATTGAGTCAACCTAGAGCACTCCACAAATGCCAACAAAGACATGGATGGATAGAGCATGACATAAATATAAAAACTCCCTTAGTGATCATCCTCAAAAGAGGCACGGATCACTAGGAAACAAGCTGGACATATAGCATCATGAACTAAAATATCCCAGACTTTGTGAAAATCACTAAGTCCCTGAAATCTGCAATCTCAGGTACCTCTCTTCGCAAGCTTGCACAAGACAACACACACATCCTAAAAATGCATGGGTGGCACCTCTGGAAAGAAGACAAAATGCTCCACAATTCATCCCAAAGGGGCACAGGCATATCATGCACGAATTAAATATAGCAAAAATGACAAAAGTGCATGATGAACTAACGGATCTGCAATTTAACTCACGAAGCCTCCTTCTAACAGCATTTTGGGTATCAAGATGACGTCAAATGCAAATGATGCAATGGAATGAAATGATGTACATGTCGAGGCGAAGATTTTGATATATCATATGGCCAAAACGGAGCTACGGTTGCGGAGATACAAGCAGTCAAAGATAGCACGAAAATTAGGGTTTCGGGAGAGAGAAGTCAACCGAAAACTCAGATCCAGATCGGGATCTCGCGGGTACTGTTCACCGGCGCGTTTCCCGAGGATGACCAGCGCCGGAGCTCGTCGGTGCCGGCCGGAGTGTGGGAAGAGGAGGCCGGGGTGAGGGAGAGGAGGCCGGGCGGCGCCGGAGGAGGAGGCGGCGACCGCGGGCGGCGGCGTCCGGGGCGGCGCCGGCC
>NC_057804.1:211245633-211282067 GCF_018294505.1 Triticum aestivum | reverse complement strand
TTTGGGCCAAATTTGGGGGGTGTTGGGCTGCAACACACACGAGGCCTTTTCGGTCCCTCGGTTAACCGTTGGAGTATCAAACGAAGTCCAAATGACCCGAAACTTGACAGGCGGTCTACCGGTAGTAAACCAAGGCCGCTTGGCAAGTCTCGGTCCAATCCGGAAATGTTTAAACCCCACACAAGAAAGAAAGGTAGAAATGACCACCGGAGGAGAACGAAACGCCGGAATGCAAAACGGACAACGGGGAAAATGCTCGAATGCATGAGATGAACATGTATGCAAATGCAATGCACGTGATGACATGATAAGAGATGCCCGAAAAAGAAAACAACACACGGAGACAAAGACCCAAACCCGAGAAATAAATATAACTTAGCGCCGGAGACGGCAAGAGTTGGATACAAATATGGAAAGTTACATCTGGGGCGTTACAATCTGTCTGCTCAACCTCAGGGCAATCTGAGAGTTTTGGAAGTGGAATCCGTTAACGAGTGTACACATTCACAAGTTCCCACTCGCATTTGTACCCAATATAAACAACCCAATCTCCATTTGCGCATTCCCAGGCCTTACCCTTAGGTGATGGCATCTTAACATCAGACATATCAATATCAAGCGACATCAACTTGCACAAGGTGAGGGTTCAGTCGTCCGCGTGCCAGCGAGCAGGGTCATGGCGAGGAAGATAGGGGAGATCGAACCGCTCTTGGACCCTTGGGTTATTTGTAATGATGTTATTAGTCAGTCAAGAATGGTCTTGAATGAACCTGCCATGCTAGCCGAGGTGATGACATCGCACCGATCAATGAGTTCCTCCACCATGTCATCTTCCAGATCGGGAAGAATAAGGGGGCCGTTTCCGGCCTGTTCCCTCCATGGAGAAGACGATCAAACAATGGTAGAAGGAAGGGTGAAGGCAAATGGAGGAGGCAGGAAGAGCGTGCGACAGCAGTTCCAAATTGAGAGGGAAAGGCAAAGAGGCGTTGGACGGTTGCCACGGTATAGGAAGAGGCACCCCGGGCTACATAGACGTCCGTTCGGAAATTGTACAACAGGACTCGCCGTCGTCTCACTAACATGTTGGAATGGGACCACATGTAAACGAAACATGTTGTGCCATTTCTCGTGCAAAATGCGATCTGGCCGCGTTGGCCCGAGGTGCCACATTATTACTCGACTTTATTTTTTTAATGGCGTGTCGTTCAGTTTTGAAGCACGATTAACTGGTACTGTATGTAGAGAAAATATAAACTACTCTAGGAGTACTCCACCACTAGTGCTAGTATCAAAAAAGATATATAGGCTGGAGCATCAACGCTTGCTTGCTAAGGGCTGCCCAGTTGCTTCTCACAATCCTTGTGCCTTTTATTGTGCTTCTTGTTCTTGGTCTTCTGACTAGTGGCCTCGTCATCGTCCTCTGAGTCGATGTCGACGCCATCCTCTTCTCCGGGGAGCTGCCTCCCCTCCTCCACCTGAGCACTGATAACCCACAAGTGTAGGGGATCGCAACAGCTTTCGAGGGTAAAGTATTCAACCCAAATTTATTGATTCGACACAAGGGGAGCCAAAGAATATTCTTGAGTATTAGCAGTTGAGTTGTCAATTCAACCACACCTGGATAACTTAGTATCTGCAGCAAAGTATTCAATAGCAAAGTAATATGATAATAAAGGTAACGGTAGCAAAAGTAATGTTTTGGGTTTTTTAGTGATTGTAACAATAGCAATGGAAAAGTAAATAAGCGAAGAACAATATGTGAAAATCTCGTAGGCAATGGATCAGCGATGGATGATTATGCTGGATGTGATTCCTCATGTAATAGTTATAACATAGGGTGACACAGACCTAGCTCAAGTTCATCAATGTAATGTAGGCATGTATTCTGTAAATAGTCATACGTGCTTATGGAATAGAACTTGCATGACATCTTTTGTCCTACCCTCCCGTGGCAGCGGGGTCCTAACGGAAAATAAGGGATATTAAGGCCTCCTTTTATTAGAGAACCGGAACAAAGCATTAGCACATAGTGAATACATGAACTCCTCAAACTATGGTTATCACCGAGGAGTATCCCGATTATTGTCACTTCGGGGTTGTCGGATCATAACACATAATAGGTGACTATAGACTTGCAAGATAGGATCAAGAACACACATATATTCATGAAAACATAATATCATCAGATCTGAAATCATGGCACTCGGGCCCTAGTGACAAGCATTAAGCATAGCAAAGTCATAGCAACATCAATCTCAGAACATAGTGGATACTAGGGATCAAACCCTAACAAAACTAACTTGATTACATGGTAAATCTCATCCAACCCATCACCGTCTAGCAATACTACGATGGAATTACTCACACACGGCGGTGAGCATCATGAAATTGGTGATGGAGGATGGTTGATGATGACGACGGCGACGAATCCCCCTCTTCGGAGCCCAGAACAGACTCCAGATCAGCCCTCCCGAGAGAGATTAGGGCTTGGCGGCGGCTCCGTATCGTAAAACGCGATGAAACTTTCTCTCTGATTTTTTTCTCCCCGAACGTGAATATATGGAGTTGGAGTTGAGGTCTGTGGAGGTCCAGGGGGCCCACGAGATAGGGGGGCGCGCCCAGGGGGAGGGGGCGCACCCCCCACACTGGTGGACAGGGTGTGGTCCCGCTGGTCTTGATTCTTTCGCCAGTATTTTTTATATTTTCTAAAAAGTGCCTCCGTGGATTTTCAGGACATTCCGAGAACTTTTCTTTTCTATACATAAAACAACATCATGGCAGTTCTGCTGAAAACAACGTCAGTCCGGGTTAGTTTCATTTAAATCATGCAAGTTAGAGTCCAAAACAAGGGCAAAAGTGTTTGGAAAAGTAGATACGTTGGAGACGTATCAACTCCCCAAAGCTTAAACCTTTGCTTGTTCTCAAGCAATTCAGTTGATAAACTGAAAGTGATAAAGAAAAACGTTTACAAACTCTGTTTGCTCCTGTTGTTGTAAACATGCAAAGCCATCATTCAGGTTTCAGCAAATATTATGAACTAACCATACTCACAATAACACCTAGGTCTCACAATTACGCATATCAATAACATAATCAGCAAGCGAGCCATAATAATAAAACTCGGATGACAACACTTTCTCAAAACAATCATAACATGATATAACAAAATGGTATCTCGCTAGCCCTTTCTGAGACCGCAAATATAAATGCAGAGCACCTTTAAAGATCAAGGACTGACTAAACATTGTAATTCATGGTAAAAGAGATCCAGTCAAGTCATACCCAATATAAACCAATAGTAATGAACGGAAATGACAGCGTGCTCTCCAGCGGGTGCTTTTTAATAAGAGGGATGATGACTCAACATAAAAGTAAATAGATAGGCCCTACGCAGAGGGAAGCAGGGATTTGCAGAGGTGGCAGAGCTCGATTTTAAAATAGAGATTGAATAACATTTTGAGCGGCATACTTTCATTGTCAACGCAACAACTATGAGATGGATGTATCTTCCATACTATATGCATTATAGGCAGTTCCCAAACAGAATGGTAAAGGTTTATACTCCCCCAACCACCAACAAGCATCAATCCATGGCTTGCTCGAAACAACGAGTGCCTCCAACTAACAACAACCCTAGGGGAGTTTTGTTTAATTATTTTGATTTGCTTTGATCTTTTTGGATCATGGGACTGGGCATCCCGGTTACCGGCCCTTTCTCGTGAATGAGGAGCGGAGTCCACTCCTCTTGAGAATAACCCACCTAGCATGGAAGATATAGGCAGCCCTAGTTGAAACATGAGCTGCTCGGGCATACATGTCACACCCTAGCTAGTTCATGCATTAGAGTGTTGCATCATGTGTATTCCATTCAAGAGAAACTTGAAATGGGGATGACAGAACCCCTAGCCCCCTCTGAAACAACTAGTGTTTACCAAAAATAATTTCAATGAACCTGAAATGCCCTTCTAAAAAGTCCACCCTTTTTGTTTTGGGTCAGAACCTCTGACAAAATGGGTTCACATTTTTCTAGGACAAATAAGGTCATTGCATTAAATCATTAACTATTTTATTTTGGGCATTTAAATGCTATAAAATATTTTAAATGCCCAAATAATTCTAGAAATAAGTATGGGCTGTTCGAAATAATCTGAACAGAGCCTATGATTTTTTGCAGGATTTTTGAAAGTGTCTAGGTATTTTTAGAAAAGCCCAACACTTACAGAAAAATAGAAATCAGTCGGCCCACCTAGAAAAGAGAGAGAGGGACTTACCTGGTAGCCCACCAGCCGGCCCACCTAGCCAGCCCAGCCCATTAGCCGCTCCAACGAGCTGCTTGTCTTGGCCAGGCAGGCAGGCAAGTGCTCGACGGCGGCTTCAGCGCACGCCGCGCAGCTGCTCGCTGCCCTGCTTCCTCCCCTTGTCGCCCTGCTGGCCTGGACGACCTCCACGTCGCACCTCGACCCCTCTGGACACGCCCATTCTCCCCCTGCCTCTCTCCCTCACCCTCCACCGCCGTGGTCGATGCTGCCGCGCCCGCGCCACCGTGAAGCTCGTGTTCCCTGTCGTCCCCGCGCCGCGCCATCGTGTCTAGGAGCTCCGCCACCCTCCTCTCCTTCGAGCTAGCCGAGCCCCGAGCGCTCGCTTGCCCCGAGGCTTCTGCATCGACCTCGCCCGACTCCGCCACCGCCGGAGATCCCCTTCGCCGTCGCCGCCGCACGAGCTCGTCCCCGACCGCGCCGTTTGCTCCTACGAAACCGCCGTGCGCCCAGCTACCTTCTACCCCTTCCCTTTCTCACTCTCGTGCACCACAGCGAGCACACCGAGCTCACACGCACACGCCGCCATGGAGCTCATCTCCGACGAGGCGCCGGCCACCCATCGGCCGCGTCACCCTGTCTACTAGTCTCACCACACCCCAGGAGCCTAACACACTAACTCTCGTGCCTCGCCGTGCTCCTTAGCGACGGGTTCGAGCTCACCCGAGCTCCAGACGCCGCCAAACACGTCGCCGGTGTCGTTTCCGGCGACCCCGAGCCCAGCTACCTGCACCACCCGCTGCGGCTTGCTCCCAGCTGTCCGTAGAGCCCAACGGCACCTCGAATGATGCCCTGTAGGCCAAACACGCACCTGCACCGCCGCGTTTGGCCTCGCCGGCGGCAAAATGCCGGCGAGTTGACCCTGGTAACCCCTTGTTTGACCACGGGTGGGCCCAGTTTGACCTCCCTGGGTCAATGACAGGTGGGGCCCAACCCTGTTAACTAACTAGGATTAGTATTAACTAATAATCAGTTAAGCTAATTACACTAACACGCGGTACCAACCATTAGGTTTGACCTGGACGTCATCCTCACGTAATGCTGACGTGGTAAATTATTTACTGGAATTATTTTTACGTAGGAAATTGCAGAAAATACCACAAACTTCAAAAAATCATAGAAATTAATCTGTAACTCCAAATGCAAAGTGTTATATATGAAAAATGATCAGAAAAAATCCAAACTATCCATCTGTACTGGTTTCATGCATGTTTAAACAAGTTAACCTACTATTTAGTGCAGAACTAGATAAAGCACTTAAAAGGGCCACTTATGAGTTTGAAACTTGAATCTTTGGTTCAAAATAGTTCAAACCCATCTGGTCTTAGTTGCATTAGCCCGATACACTCATTTTGCCATGTCTCATGCATGCATCATATTGTTGCATATTGTTTGGTGATGATTGTGTATCGGTGCTCTCTGCGGTAGGTTCTGCCCCCGAGTAGTACCGTGAATACCCCAACGAAGAACAATACTAGTGCATCGACCCATCAGGCAAGCAACCAACCATTTGATCATATCGATGCAACCCCATGTTCTCGCTTTTGCTCTCTTTACTGCATGAAGACAACGTGATTCGAACTGCTGTGTGCTACGGTAGTTGAACCCATTTCCTCTGCATGACCTGTCATTGCCACAGTAACTAGATGAAACCCACTAGCATGTGTAGGAGTTGATTGAGCCATATGTATGTGTTGTTCCTACCTTGCTATGCCTTCTATGCTTAGAGTCGTGTCAGGTCTGGTTCATCTGGGTGATGGGCTAGAGTGAAATGATCATGTCATTATGAGAGTGATGTGTTTAACACGATTCGGTTAAGGTATCAATGAGAGGCCATGTAGGAGTACATGGTGGGTTGTTTCATTGAAGCCGTCCTTAACCACTGAGATCTGTATGTCTGATTTAAGAATCAGCTACTACCATGCATTGGGCCCGAAACCAATGGACCCTCTCGGCTTCTTACTCACCCTAGCCCTCTATCCAGGAGTTGCAAGTAGTTTCTGGTGTTTGTAGCTTACTGGAGGCCGTGGACAGGCTGACCCACGGGATGGGCTGTGATGCGGTAGGTATGTGGCACGGTGTATTGGATGCCCGTTAGGTATCTCGGGAAACCTGCACACATCGTTCGGGGCCGTATGTGGAAACCTTGGCTGGACTCCCAGCGGATGGAACCTGGATAGGCGACAAACCTGGACTAGAGACATAGGTGTTTAGGTAGGTCATGGCCGACACCCACGTTGGGCTTCCGCTTGAAGGTTGCCGAGTACATGTCGTGTAAACGGCGGTAAGTGGTGAGAGCGTGTATGAAGAAGTACACCCCTGCAGGGTTAACATCATCTATTTGAATAGCCGCTTCCGCGGTAAAGGACTACTTGGTTGCCTATACAGTTCATAGACAAGTAAATGGAAACTACGAAAAGCCTCAAGATAAGCGTGAGTGCCGAGGATGGCTCTTCCATAGGAAGACGGAGGTGGATCCTCTATACTATATTGAAGTGGTGATTAGTGGACTCGAGTGCGCAAAACCATTTCAAGTTGGAGTCTCGTAGGGTAGCTTAGCCAAGAGTCAAAGCTGGCTTGCTGCAATAACCCCACCAACCCTTCTTGATAATGTGCATGTATGTAGGATTTGATGTAAGTCTTGCTGAGTACCTTTGTACTCATGTTGCTTTAATTTACGTTTTACAGAAGATGCTACAACCCCTTCTGACGGGTTCTTCCTAGACGTGGACATTGACGAGTAGGCTGAAGCCCAGGTGGTGATCCTGAGCTCATGAGGGACAATGTAGTATAGTCAGGCTTACCCAAGCCTCTTCTATACTCAAACAAGTTACTTCCGCTGCTGGCTTGTATGCTTATATGACTTGAATGTGGGTCACGTGACCCGTAATTGTGTGTATGATATGTATGGCTCTCTCAGCCTGTAAATAAAGTACTTGTGTTGTAGAGTCATGTTGTGATGCCTTGTTGTATTTGCACATATCGAGCTTATTGTGTGTATGATTTAAATGCTTGGTATGTGTGGGATCTGACTATCTAGTTGTTTATCTTTAGTAGCCTCTCTTACTGGGAAATGTCTCCTAGTGCTTCCACTGAGCCATGGTAGCTTGCTACCGCTCCGAACACTTAGGCTGGCTGGCATGTGTCCTTCTTCGTTCCTATGTCTGTCCCTTCGGGGAAATGTCACGCGATGAATACCGGAGTCCTGTTAGCCCGCTACAGCCTGGTTTACCGGAGTCCTGCTAGCCTAGTGCTACAGCCCGGATTCACTCGCTGATGACCGACACGTTTGATGTTGGGTCATGGATGCCTGTCCCTATAAGTCTGTGCCACTTTGGGTTTACGACTAGCCATGTCAGCCCGGGCTCCTTATCATATGGATGCTAGAGGCACTATCATATACGTGTGCCAAAATGCGCAAACGGTCCCGTGCAAAGGTAAGGCGACACCCGTGGGAATACCGTGCGTGAGGCCGCAAAGTGATATGAGGTGTTACATGCTAGATTGATGTGGACTTGAGTCGGGGTCCGGACAGCGTTGGCATCAGAGCCGGACGGCCTGTAGGTTCTCCAAGCCAAACTGGTCGATGTTGAGTCTAGAACTGCTTTAGCTATATGTAGGGGAATTGATTGTGGGATGGAACGTAAGTCTCTTTTTACTCCTTTACCTCATGGCATTCTGATCTGAGTCAGTCCATTCTTCCACCGGGGGTTAAGGATTAGGATCTCTTTTCTCTATCAGGTTCACGTGTTACTAATCAGTAGAACCTTATAGGTTTGATGATTACAAGCCTAGTTCAGTTCTACTACCCTGTTATGTTGCTAAGTTGGACCCAGAACCTTGATATGATATTATTGAGTGTCTATGCAATCCTTTGCAAAATGTCTCAAATCCTTTTGAGCATTTACAGCCGTTATGCTGTCCAAATTCTGCTAGAAATTCTAATGCCTTTGTATTATATCGTGTTTCAGATGGCTTCCCGCACTCAGAATCAAGTGGTTCGTCTGACTCGATGCCTCGATGTACCTGGCCATAATGCTATGTTGGTCCGGGTAATGACCGAGGCTGGATACCATTGGTATCCTGAGTACACCATCGAGGAGCAGTATAGGGACTTCAATCAAAGCCAATACCTCTGCACCGTTAGGATATCTCCTAGCTATCCAGGATCCATCGAACCCCTCCATTGCTCATATGGACTTGGGGTTACCATCGAGATGGCTGTGCAAGACGCTGCATATTCGATGATGACTATCATACGGGCTAGAACCTCCTTGCTCCGGAACACTGACTTCCGCTATATTCTGATGTCACTTCCTGGGCCAGAAGGTTACTTCACCGCTATCTACGCCGACTCTTCTCATGAGGATTCACTGCTTCACACTACCACACAGTTGCTTGAGGACAAGAACCGTGAAAACCGTGCCTTACGACTGGAGCTGTTCAACTCCCGTTCTTATCAATGGGCCACCTTGACCCAGTTTGCACCTGCTGTGCAGGCAGGGTATATGGATATGCAGGATCTCTACCCCGTGCGGTCTACTCTGCCAGACCGTATGGATTGGCGTGATGTAGGGGGCATCACTCCTCCCCGTGGACCTCTTCTGCCACCGTTTGATGGTCCCAGGCCACACCCGAGTCCTTATGGACCGCAGGCTCCACGGGATCGGCTGTTTCCAGATGATCACGTTTAGCTTCCAGGACATGGGGGTAACTTCTATGAGGATTACTACGGAAATGTCTGAGGTGATAGTAGCACCACTAGTATTGTAACAGTTATATCGTCCACCGTCCTGCGTGACTCGTGGGATATGACTTAGTGTGTACCGCTTTCCGGAGATGTAGAAAAATAATGTATAGGAGCTTGGGATGCCTCCGATGAGATGTAATCTTCCTTTCACCGTAGTAGTACTTCATTTGGTCTTGTACTAAACCTTGTATGGTGTGTATGACGATGGAATAAAAGAAGCAGTTTCTGTACTTACCATGTCATACGGATGATCATCTTGCATTCTGAGTTATCCATTACATTCTACATTTCTCTGTCAGAATCTTATCATTCTGGACTAAACCATTGTCTTGTTTTCCAAGGATGGTCAACATCCGCAACAACCCTGCTCCCCCGGAGCAGGCCGAAGGCAGTGGAGTCAGGGATGCAAACCTACCTCACCCTCCTTCCTTGGCCGAGGTTATGCTAGAGGCTGAGAGAAACAAGCGGGAGACCAAGCGTTTGTTGGAGCACATCGAACAGAACACAACACAGCATCAGAGGAATAACTTGGTGTCGCTCAGCGACTTCATCAAGTTACATCCACCCACCTTCCACCACTCCGTCGAGCCTCTCGACGCCGATGACTGGCTTCGCAGCATTACTCACAAGCTACGTTCTGCACTCGTAGCTGAGGCTGATAAGGTCACTTTTGCTGCCTATCATCTCGAAGGCCCCGCCAATCTCTGGTCGGAGAATTATGAAGCCATGCGCCCAACTCACCATGTCACTACTTGGGCAGAATTTAGTGAGGCTTTCCGTGAACATCACATTCCGGAGGGTCTTATGGACCGCAAGCGTGAGGAGTTCTGCAGGTTCACCCAAGGTTGACTCTCTGTGGACGCTTACAGCAGGGAGTTCGGTAACCTAGCACGCTATGCCACTGAAGAAGTCTCCACTGATGCCAAGAAGCAGGTAAGGTTCCGGAAGGGACTTAGCCTCGAGCTTCACCGAGATCTCCGTCTGCATGAGTGCACCTCCTTTCAGAAGCTTGTGAACAAAGCCATCAGTGCTGAGACGGGTCAGACTGATTTCGAAGCAACATGGAAGCATGGCCGTGACATGGGTTCCTCATCCAGTGCTGGACCACAGAAGCGCCGGGTGTGGGTGCCTAACACTGCCCTACCACCCAGGTTCACACTGAGGCCATCCTATCAGGCGCCTCATCCAGCTCAGCAGTATGCACCAGCTAAGCCCTATGGTGGGCCAACCAACAATGCTCCTCCACGCACCAGCTCCGTGACGTGCTTCAAGTGTGGGGAGTCGGGTCACTACATGCATGAGTGTCCCCAGACCAACCCCAACCAGTCTGGAAAGGCTGTTGGCCGTGGCAAGCCAGTAGGGAAGGTGTACTACGCCAAGCTGGCCACCACTGCACGTAGCCATGTGAATTGTGTCACAACTGAAGAAGCCCAAGAGGATCCCAACATCGTTCTCGGTACGCTCCTTGTTAATTGTCACCCGGCATCTGTTCTTTTTGATACTAGAGCATCTCATTCATTTATATCCGAGAGCTATGCTCGTCTGCATAACACCACATTCTGTGATATGCCCACTTCCATGGTAATTCAAACCCCGGGATCCAAATGGCAAACTTCTAGAGTAAGCCATGGGAATGAAATTCAGGTCGATAGACTTGTTTTCCTTGCATCATTGATAGCTCTCAAATCTTCAGATATTAATATCATCTTGGGTATGGACTGGATGTCAGCCCATCATGCCAAGATTGATTGCTTCTCTAGGACTGTTCAACGTACGCATCCTTCGGGAAAGATAGTCAATGTCTTGACCCGAGTAGCCAAGCGAGAGCTATATTATCTTAATGCCAGTCCCTTGCCAGACCTCGAAGACGTCCTGGTAGTCCGTGCCTTTCCGGATGTATTTCCAGAAGAATTTCCAGGTGTTCCACCTGACCGAGATGTCGAGTTCATGATAGATCTCATTCCAGGAACGGTCCCAATTTCTAGAAGACCCTATAAGATGGCACCACTAGAACTAGCCAAGCTTAAGAAACAACTCGATGAGTCCTTGAAAAAGGGTTTCATCCGTTCTAGTTCATCTCCAAGGGCTTGCCCCGTCCTCTTCGTCAAGAAGAAGGATGGTACGGATCGGATGGTTGTAGATTATTGACCCGTCAACTTGGTCACAATAAAGAACAAGTATCCGCTCCCCAGGATCAATGACCTGTATGATCAGCTCGCTGGATCCTCAGTCTTCTCTAAGATGGATTTGAGGTTGGGCTACCATCAAATCAAAATCAGGAACGGGGACATTTCCAAAACGGCCTTTGTTACTCTTTACGGCCAATACGAGTACACCATCATGTCCTTCAGTTTAACCAACGCCCCAGCCACGTTCTCTCGGTTAATGAACTCAATCTTCATGGAGTATTTGGATAAATTCGTCGTGGTTTACCTCAATGATATACTCATCTACTCTAAGAACGAGGAAGAACATGCTGAGCATCTAAGGCTAGTGTTGATGAAACTTCGAGAGCATCGCCTTTACGCCAAATTTTCTAAATGTGAATTTTGGTTGCCAGAAGTGACCTATCTAGGACATGTAATTTCTGGTAAGGGTATTGCTGTCAATCCCGAGCGAGTTCAAGCCGTTCTTAACTGGACTCCACCTGAATCGGTCAAGCAAGTTTGGAGTTTCCTCGGCTTAGCGAGCTATTGTTGCCGCTTTGTCGAGAACTTCTCCAAAGTTTCTAAGCCTCTAACTGAACTCCTCAAGAAAGATAAAAAGTTCGAGTGGATCCCTCCATGCGAGCATAGTTTTCAGGAACTGAAAAGAGGCCTGACTTCTGCTCCCGTACTGGTACCACCAGACTTCTGCAAGGACTTTGTTATCTATTGCGACACCTCGCGACAAGGACTAGGTTGTATTCGCATGCAAGATCGACACGTAATTGCTTATGCTTCACGGAAATTACACCCACATGAGGAAAATTACCCTACTCATGATCTAGAGCTTGCAGCTGTAGTCCATGCACTCAAAACCTGGCGACATTACCTCCTCGGTAATCGTTGTGAAATCTTCACTGATCACCAAAGTCTAAAGTACATATTCACCCAACCGGATTTGAATCTCAAGCAAAGACGTTGGGTCGAGTTGATCACAGATTTCGACTTAGGGATAACTTACACCCCAGGAAAAGCCAACGTCATGGCTAATGCGCTAAGTCGTAAATCTTATTGCAACAATCTAATGTTGCAACAAAGTCAACCACTTCTCCATGAGGAATTTCGGAAACTTAACCTTCACATCGTTCCTCAAGGATTCGTTTCCACCTTGGTGGCAAAACCTACCCTTACAGATCAGATCATCAAAGCTCTTAAGGTAGATCCGGGGATTTCCCGTATCAAAAGAAACATCAGGAAAGGAGTTGCGAATTGTTTCTCCATTGATGATCAAGGAGTCGTATACTTCGGGAACCGTCTAGTGGTTCCCAAAGTGCGAAACCTGAGGCGATTGATCCTTAAGGAAGCTCATGAATCTCCTCTCACCATTCATCCTGGTAGCACTAAGATGTATCAGGACCTACGCCAGAGGTTCTAGTGGACTAGGATGAAGAGAGAAATTACTCGGTATATTGCTAATTGCAACGTCTGTCATCGTGTAAAAGCAGAGCATCAACGGCCTACTGGCACCCTTCAACCCTTAGCTATTCCTGAATGGAAATGGGATAAAATTGGTATGGATTTCATCACCGGTTTTCCCAGGACCAAGAGAGGGAATAATGCTATCTTCATCATTATCGATCGTCTTTCCAAGGTGGCCCATTTCTTGCCTGTTCACGAGAGTATAACCGCTAGTCAGCTAGTAGACTTGTATATCTCCCGAATAGTGTCCCTCCATGGTGTTCCACTGGAAATTAACTTGGATCCAGGAAGTCTCTTCACCTCTTGATTTTGGGAAAGTTTCCAAAATGCTATGGGAACCCGCCTTTCCTTTAGCACCGCCTTTCACCCTCAATCAAGTGGTCAAGTAGAATGTGTCAACCAAATCCTAGAAGACATGCTTCGAGCTTCTGTTATCTCATTCAGAATGGAATGGGAGAAATGCCTTCCATTTGCTGAATTTGCTTATAACAACAGCTATCAATCTAGCTTGGGTAAAGCCCCTTTTGAATTCTCTATGGACGAAGGTGTCGAACACCTCTTAACTGGTCAGAAACCGGGGAAAGACAATTCTTTGGCCCGGATATGATCCAGGAAGCAGAAGAGCAAGTTCGCATCGTTCGTGAAAAGTTGAAAACAGCCCAATCTCGTCAAAAGAGTCAATATGACCGAAAACATAAGGCTATGACTTTTGAGGTTGACGAGAAGGCTTACCTTCGGGTTACTCCTCTGAAGGGAACCCATCGTTTCGGTATCAAAGGCAAAATGGCTCCTCGCTACATTGGACCCTTTCACATTCTTGCCAAACAAGGAGAAGTTGCTACCAATTGGAACTACCTCCGCATCTCTCCAGAGTCCATGATGTCTTCCATGTGTCTCAACTCACGCGTTGCTTCTCGGATCCTATCCGTGGAGTGGACCACAAAACGCTTGATCTTCAAGATAACCTCACGTATCGAGAGTACCCCGTTCGTATCCTCGATCAAGCCGAGTGTACCACTCGACGTCATAATATCAAGTTTCTCAAGGTTCAATGGTCGCACCATTCTGAGAAAGAAGCAACTTGGGAAAGGGAGGATCGTCTTCGACTTGAGTATCCTGCCTTCTTCCCAGAGGAACCTAAATCTCGGGACAAGATTCTTTTGAGTGGGGGTGAGTTGTCACACCTTAGCTAGTTCATGCATTAGAGTGTTGCATCATGTCTATTCCATTCAACAGAAACTTGAAATGGGGATGACAGAACCCCCAGCCCCCGCTGAAACCAACTAGGGTTTACCAAAAATAATTTCAATCAACCTAAAATGCCCTTCTAAAAAGTCCACCCTTTTTGTTTTGGGTCAGAACCTCTGACAAAATGGGTTCACATTTTTCTAGGACAACTAAGATCATTGGATTAAATCATAACCTATTTGCTTTTGGGCATTTAAATGCTATAAAATATTTTAAATGCCCAAATAATTCTAGAAATAAGTATGGGCTATTGGAAATAATTTGAACAGAGCCTATGATTATTTGCAGGATTTTTGAAAGTGTCTAGGTATTTTTAGAAAAGCCCAACACTTACAGAAAAATAGAAAAAAGCAAACAGAAATAAAAAAAGAGAGGGACTTACCTGGCAGCGCACCAGCCGGCCAACCTAGCCGGCCCAGCCCAGCAGCCGCTCCAGCGAGCTGCTTGTCTTGGCCAGGCAGGCAGGCAGGTGCTCGACGGCGGCTCCAGCGCGTGCCACATAGCTGCTCGCCGCCCTGCTTCCTCCCCTCGCTGCCCTGCTGGCCTGGACGACCTCCACGTCACGCCCAGACCCCTCTGGACACGCCCATTCTCCCCTGGCTCTCTCCCTCGCTCTCCACCGCCGTGGCCGACGCTGTCACGCCCGCGCCACTGTGAAGCTCACGTTCCCCGTCGTCCCCGAGCCGCGCCGCCGTGTCCAGGAGCTCCGCTGCCCTCCTCTCCTTAGAGCTAGCCGAGCCCCGAGCGCTCGCTTGCCCTGAGGCCTCTGCACCGACCTCGCCCGACTCCGCCACCGCCGGAGATCCCCTTCACCGTCGCCGCCGCACCAGGTCGTACCCGACCGCATCGTCTGTTCCTACAAGACCGCCATGAGCCTAGCTACCTTCTCCCCCTTCCCTTTCTCGCTCTCGTGCACCACATAGAGCACACCGAGCTCACCAGCACGCGCCTCCACGGAGCTCGTCGCCGACGAGGCTCCGGCCACCCAACGGCCGCGTCACCCTGTCCACTAGTCTCACCACACCCCCAGGAGCCTAACGCACTAACTCTCGTGCCTCGCCGTGCTTCCTAGCGACAGGTTCGAGCTCACCCGAGCTCCGGCCGCCGCCAAACACGTTGCCGGCGCCGTTTCCGGCGACCCTGAGCCCAGCTACCTGCACCACCCACTGCGGCTCGCTCCCAGCTGTCCGTAGAGCCCAACGGCGCCTCGAATGCTGCCCTGTAGGCCAAACCCGCACCTGCACCACCGCGTTTGGCATCGCGGGTGGCTAAACACCGGTGAATTGACCCCACTGACCCCTCGTTTGACAACGGGTGGGCCCATTTTGACCCCACTGGGTCAATGACAGGTGGGGCCCAGCCCTGTTAACTAATTAGGATTAGTATTAACTAATAATCAGTTAAGCTAATTACACTGACACGCAGGACCCACTATCAGGTTTGACCTGGAATGTCCCGTTGACCACTGACGTCATCCTGACGTAATGCCGACACACTAAATTATTTTCCTGAATTATTTTTACACATGAAATTCCAGAAAAATCACAAACTTCAAGAAATCATAGAAATTAATCTGTAACTCCAAATGCAAAGTGTTATATATGAAAAATGATAAGAAAAATCCAATCTATCCATCTGTACTGGTTTCATGCATGTTTAAACAATTTAACCTACTGTTTAGTGCAGCACTAGGTAAAGCACTTAAAATGGCCACTTATGAGTTTGAAACTTGAATCTTTGGTTCAAAATAGTTCAAACCCATCTGGTCTTAGTTGCATTAGCCCAATACACTCATTTTGCCATGTCTCATGCATGCATCATCTTGTTGCATATTGTTTGGTGATGATTGTGTATCGGTGCTCTCGGCGGCAGGTTCTGCCCCCGAGGAGTACCGTGAATACCCCAACGAAGAACAATACCAGTGCACCGACCCATCAGGCAAGCAACCAACCGTTTGATCATATCGATACAATCCCATGTTCTCGCTTCTACTCTCTTTACTGCATTAAGACAACGTGATTCAAATTGATGTGTGCTACGGTAGTTGAACCCATTTCCTCTGCATGACCTATCATTGCCACAGTAACTAGATGAAACCCACTAGCATATGTAGGAATTGATTGAGCCATATGTATGTGTTGTTCCTACTTTGCTATGCCTGCTATACTTAGAGTCGTGTTAGGTATGGTTCATCTTTGTGATGGGCTAGAGTGAAATGATCATGTCAATATGAGAGTGATGTGTTGAACACAATTTGGTAAAGGTATCGATGAGAGGCCATGTAGGAGTACATGGTAGATTGTTTCATTGAAGCCGTCCTTAAGCACTGAGATCTATATGTGTGATTTAAGAATCAGCTACTACCATGCATTGGGCCCGAAACCAATGGACCCTCTCGGCTTCTTACTCACCCTAGCCCTCTGTCCAGGAGTTGCAAGTAGTTTCTAGTGTTTGTAGCTTACTGCAGGCCGTGGACAGCGCTGACCTGTGGGGTGGGCTATGATGCAGTAGGTACGTGGCACGGTGTACCGGATGCCCGTTAGGTATCTCGGGAACCCTGCACACATCGTTCGGAGTCGTATGTGGAAACCTCGACCGGACTCCCTGCGGATGGAACTTGGATAGGCGATAAACCTGGACTAGAGACTTAGGTGTTTAGGTAGGTCGTGGCCGACACCCACGTTGGGCTTCCGCTTGAAGGTTGCTGTGTACATGTCGTGTAAATGGCGGTAAGTGGTGAGAGCGTGTATGAAGAAGTACACCCTTGCAGGGTTAACATCATCTATTCGAATAGCCGCGTCCGCGGTAAAGGACTACTTGGTTGCCTATACAGTTCATAGACAAGTAAATGGAAACTACTAAAAGCCTCAAGATAAGCGTGAGTGCCGAGGATGGCTCTTTCGTAGGAAGATGGAGGTGGATCCTCGGTAGTGTATTGAAGTGGTGATAAGCGGACTCGAGTGCGCAAAACCATTTCAAGTTGGAGTCTCGTAGGGTAGCTTAGCCAAGAGTCAAAGATGGCTTGCTGCAATAACCCCACCAACCCTTCTTGATAATGTGCATGTATGCAGGATCTGATGTAAGTCTTGCTGAGTACCTTTGTAGTCATGTTGCTTTAACTTATGTTTTACAGTAGACGCTACAACCCCTTCGGACGGGTTCTTCATAGACGTTGACATCGATGAGTAGGCTGAAGCCCAGGTGGTGATCCTGAGCTCATGAGGGGCCATGTAGTATAGTCAGGCTTACCCAAGCCTCTTTTATTTTGCTAGTTGTCTGTACTCAGACAAGTTACTTCCGCTGCTGGCTTGTATGCTTGTATGACTTTAATGTGGGTCGCGTGACCCGTACTTGTGTGTATGATATGTATGGCTCTCTGTGCCTTTAAATAAAGTACTTGTGTTGTAGAGTCATGTTGTGATGTCTTGTTGTATTTGCACATATCGAGCATATTGTATGTATGATTGAAATGCTTGGTATGTGTGGGATCTGACTATCTAGTTGTTTATCTTTAGTAGCCTCTCTTACCGGGAAATGTCTCCTAGTGCTTCCACCGAGCCACAGTAGCTTGCTACTGCTCTGGAACACTTAGGCTGGTCGGCATATATCCTTCTTCGTTCATGTGTCTGTCCCTTAGGGGAAATGTCACGCGATGAATACCGGAGTCCTGCTAGCCCAGTGCTACAGCCCGGATTCACTCGCTGATGACCGACACGTTCGATGTTGGGTCATGGATGCCTGTCCCTGTAAGTCTGTGCCACTTTGGGTTTACGACTAGCCATGTCAGCACGGGCTCCTTATCATATGGATGCTAGCGACACTATCATATACGTGTGCCAAAAGGCGTAAACGGTCCCGAGCAAAGGTAAGGCGACACCCGTAGGAATACCGTGCGTGAGGCCGCAAAGTGATATGAGGTGTTACATGCTAGATCGATGTGGCATTGAGTTGGGGTCCTGACAATACAAAATAGAATTTCATTTGAAGGTTTGGAGTTTGGCACATACAAATTTACTTGGAACGGCAGGTAAATACCGTATATAGGTAGGTATAGTGGACTCATATGGAATAACTTTGGGGGTTCAAGGAGTTTGGATGCACAAGCAGTATTCCCGCTTAGTACAAGTGAAGGCTAGCAAAAGACTGGGAAGCGACCAACTAGGAGAGCGACAACAGTCATAAACATGCATTAAAATTAATTCACACCGAATACAAGCATGAGTAGGATATAATCCACCATGAACATAAATATCATGAAGGCTATGTTGATTTGTTTCAACTACATGCGCGAACATGTGCCAAGTCGAGTCACTCAATTCATTCAAAGGAGGATACCATCCCATCATACCACATCATAGTCATTCTAATAACATGTTGGCACGCAAGGTAGACCATTATAACTCATAGCTAATCAAGCATGTCACAAGCAACTATAATCACTAAATGTCATTGCAAATATGTTTACTTCAAAATAAGATGAATCAGAAATGATGAACTCATCATATTTACAAAAACAAGAGAGGTCGAGTTCATACCAACTTTTCTCATCTCAATAAGTCCATCATATATCGTCATTATTGTCTTTCACTTGCACGACCAAACAATGTGTATAATAATAATAGTGCACGTGCATTGGACTAAGCTGGAATATGCAAGCATTCAACTTCAAGAGATAAGATGGGTAATATGGGCTCTAAGTTAAATAAACAATCATGCATATGAGAGCCACTAAACATTTTCAATATGGTCTTCTCGACCCCCAAAGGAAAGAAAAGAAAAGAAAACTATTTACACGGGAAAGCTCCCAACAAAAAAGAAGAAGAACTAGAAATATTTTTGGGTTTTCATTTTAATTTCTACTACAAGCATGGAAATTAAACTAACTATTTTTTTTGGTTTTTCTCAAGGTTTATCAAACACACAAGAAGAAAGCTAGAAAAAGAAATTTAAACTAGCATGGATAATACAATGAAAGAGTATGAGCACTGACGACTAGTGTGTGAACATGAATGTAAAGTCGGTGAGAAATACGTACTCCCCCAAGCTTAGGCTTTTGGCCTAAGTTGTTCTAGTACAAAGGACCGCCTGGCTGATTGATAAGCACATTTCATATACATAATTTTGGCACATATATACACCATTTGTTGATATATGTTCATCCATTCTTACTATGAACTCTGATATATTTGGATGAAAATCGTATAAAAGACCATTTACTCGTCATTTGTTTCTTTTGCAGAAAAGTGCACAAAGGCACTATCAACTTCCATGATCTGGACTAGGTGGCTAAGAGAATTAGTCAAGTGAAAAGAATAGAAGGAAGAATGGACTTGTATGTGATGATAAGAAGTATCCAGAGGGGCTAGCTAAAGAGGAGAGGGATCTACTTGAGCCAAAAGAAGAGAAGAGAAGGGCCAAGGTGCAATATGGGCAGATCTAATCGAGAGGGGTCAAACTCCCTAGGTGGCCTTCGATCCCCTTGGGCCTGGCATCTCACCTCTTTCCCTCGCCCTTCCTTCTCCACCTCCGGCCACCGCCGCGGCTAGGCCGGCGTAGCGGTGCGCCACCCAGCCATCCATCCATTCCATCTCCACCACGCACCACCAGCACCATCTCCTTCTCCTCCCCGGATCTGTCCATCTATCCATCCCCACCACGCACCACCAGCACCATCTCCTTCTCCTCCCCGAATCCATCCATCTATCCATCCACCATGCCATCACATCACCAGCACCCCTCACTCCTAGCGCCATTACTCCACTTCCTTTGCTTCCCTTCTTTTCTAAACCTCAACGCCTTCTGTTGCTGCTCCCTCTCTCAACGCCTCCTGTTGATGTTCTTCTTGCGACCCTGTTGCTACTCCTTCTTCCCTTACCTCGCTGCTGTTCTTCTCTTTCTTTCTGTACCTTGCTGATGTCCCATCTCTCCTAGCGCCGCTGCTGCACTTCTTCTGAAGACCTCTCACCACGTCCTTGCTGATGCATCTTCCTTCTTCTCTAAACCCAAACTGCTGCTGCTTCTCTTCTCTCTTTACTTCTTGCAAAATTCTGTAAACTGCTAGGTGAACTTGTGTACTGTTCTGAATACTTAATTTTCTGTAAGTTGAGGTGTGTGAAATTTCTGTAAAATTTAGAAGTGTATGACATTCAATATCAGATTTGAAGTGTACTTGCAACCTGCTGTTTGCTCTGTTTAAGTACTTGTATAATATGGTGTATGTGATCTGAGATCTGACTAGTTGAGGCTTGTTACTTTGGGAGATACTTGATCTATTATATTTTGATTCTATCAATTAGTATTCTGCTAGTATATGTGTGCGTGTGTATTCAATGAACTTTTAGTGTTGAGACTTATTCAATTGTAAACTGCTTTGCGCTATTTCAATATATGTGATTCATCTGTCAAGTAGCCGTCTGTTACATTAAGTTTACTTGTTCTGAATCTTATTCTAAAATTGCTCTCTATTGTAGTAGGCTAATTTTTCATTTAATTTTCAATCTCTGTGTAGCTATGTACCTGTGATATAAGTGTTTGTAATGTGACCCATATCCATTCTGCTATATGTGTTCATGTCCTGTTGTTCCCTTTGTGTCACTGTTTTAGTTTCTCATGCAAATAAAAATAATACCAAAAAGACGGAGAGTATAATCTGAACCTCCCTTTTCTTCTTTTTATTTACTTTGTCTGTTGATTTTCTGGAACTCTCTTAGATAGCTTAGGTTTATTTTCCCTGTAATCGTCACTTAAATTGTCTAGCCTAGCTTTAGCCAAGCATCATCGCTGATCATTTATTCCCTGTGGAGAACACGACATCCGTAGTTTGGGAAAATATTCCACTACATTTACAATCGATCATTTTGGCGCCGTTGCCGGGGACTAGTGTCGAGTGACCGTGTTAAGCTATAGACTAGGTTTTTCTTCTTTTTCTATTTTGTGCCATATATTTGTGATATATCTCTAACTCCTAACCCTTGTTCTAGATTATTTCCTCTTTGTTTTCTTTTCTTTTTCCAGGTTAGAATCATCTTCTCGGATATGGCTTACTATTCAGATCATCATGCTTATGCGAGCAACACTACAAACAGCACGGAAAGTATTCAAGAACTGATAAGTAAGGTTTCCCATCAATTAAATGATTTAGCTCGGCAGCGAGACGTAGTTTTTGAGGATAGGACTAGCTCTTATGATCCTTATTCTAGAGGTCATCCTTATGTGGCTCCTACATGCCATATTTGTGGATTTCAGGGCCATTCACCCGCTGAATGTCAGCGTGGTTACTCTCACCCTCCCGATTATTATGGCATGAGCTTCGCCCCACAGCCTAGCTCATACCAAAACAATTACACACATGGGTGGCCTGAAAACCAGAATATGTCATATAGGAGCAATAACCCTGAGATCTCATCGTTTGCCTCTAGTTATCCAATGCAGGGATTTAGGTATGAAGAGGAGAGCCACAACTATGCTCCACAACAGATTTATTCAGCTCCTACTCATATACCTCAACACCAGGACATGTTGCCAATGGAGTTAAATGGTCCTCCATTTGGTCAACCAACATCTTCAATACAACTGCCCACACAAGATGACTTTGATGATATAGACAAGCTCACATTGCTTGGTCTTGAGTTCACTTGAAGTGCGGAAGATGATCCAATTAGGCCGGTGATACTAGAGGAAATGAAGAAGATTAAGAGTGGAAAGGAGCTAGTGGAAGAAGTAAGGAAGATTGAGAAGAACATCAACGCTGGCAGTACTATATCATCACAGTTTGAGTTGAGTGTGGCTGAGATATCCATTGATACATGTGAGGTTCCAACACCTTCACATTCAGCTGAGCAAGATAGCGAGAGTCCAGAGGAAGAGATACTTCAGATCCAAGAAGAAATTCTCGAAGCCAAGGCACAAGATGATCCAGAGCTCGAACAACAAAGTGAACAAGTTGAAGATCCAATGTCTACCACTCCCGAAGAAGTAAAAGAAGATGATGTTGATGAAGATGAAGAACCTGAGATTCATTTGCCTATTGTCATACCAGAGCGTGATGTGTCAGGTTTATCTAATCCTCTTAATGACATGTCTTCATATGATTTATTTGCTTCTACCTTGCATTACATGATGCCATCACTTAAGATTGATTTGAAAAATCATTTACTTGGATATAATGATACATACACTATTGGTGGCATTGCTCTCATTTGTGATGATCACAATTACTTTCCTCATGCTAGTCTTGAGCTTAATGATAAATGTCATCCTCGTGTGAGTATTGACCATGCTGATTTCTGCCATCCTAAACATGTGCTTTATAGTTATGCTTATATAATTGGATATTCCATTGATGACTTGGAGGGCATCGACCGTATCACTTGTAGTTGTTTGTGTGAGTCCTATTTAAGGCTTTTGCTACTGCACTGTTTACTACATGCTGACCAGGTTCGAGGTGACATTCCTTGGGATCCTGGTGGAGTTAGAGCATGGCGATGAGGAGAAGCAATGGGGCACACATATGGAAGAGTGAAGTTGGAGCATCCATGAGGAAGCAAGGGAGAAGAGCTGCAGCTAGTGAGGTGATCGAGCGAGTGCTACATGATCAAAGCCCGGTGAGATGTTTCATGACCCATTCTGAATATCATAAATACATGCTGAATTCAATTGCTAGTTGGGTTGCTTGAGCTAGTTATTACTTGTTGTCAAGCTGAAATTCACCTTTGGCATTGTGCTTGATGTGAATTTGTGAACTTGCTTTCTGAATGCCTTGTAAACTAGTGATCTACACCATGCATGCTTTGCTAAAATTAGTGAGAACTACTAGTTTTGAGTGCTCAAATCCCTAGTACACTAGAAAACTTCGTCATTTTTTGCATTTACTATGATACACCTAGATCACCATGTTTAGATACTGAATTTGTGCCAAGTGTCTTCCCATTGAGAGCAATCACCTAACCACTATGGATTAGCATGCTATGTTCCCTAGATCGGTAGCATGTGAACTAGACATGGAGAAGTGATGATTCCTGTTTTTGTTCTTATGCGTTGTTCATTTAAGATAAGTAATAATGAATAAATAAGTCTGGCTACCTACAGTAGCATGTCATGTTCCCGAGATCGGTGGCATGTGAAATCGGGTTAGCTTGGGAAGAAATTAATAATAATAGAAATGTAATTGTCGAACCAGGTGTATACCATGTTCTCGGGATCAGTGGTATGTTCCTTTGGGGAGACAAACTAAAAAAACTAATAATTGGTCAAGCCGGGTGTATACCATGTTCTCGGGATCGGTGGCATGTTCCTTTGGTGAGATCAATAAAATATTACCATTACTTCCTTCAAATTCAATAAGTGCTTCTACCATAATGTTATGTTCCAGGTAATAAGTTTTTTTGGGATCATGCTCTCTTTAGGAACCCTTATGCACAATCAGCATTTGAACTTGCTAATCTTCATTTATCATTGCAAAAGTTTAAAATGGTCGAGTTTACTAGTGTCCTATTGATATGTAGCACTCTTAACCATTAATTTTCACTAGCCAAGTCCAAAGCATGCACTGTTTAGAGATCTACCTCACTTGACATTCTCTAGTCAGTTCACTGTTCATGTTCTTGCTTTTGTCATATGCCTTTGCTTAAGGACAAGCAAAGATTTAAGTGTGGGGGAACTTGATAAGCACATTTCATATACATAATTTTGGCACATATATACACCATTTGTTGATATATGTTCATCCATTCTTACTATGAACTCTGATATATTTGTATGAAAATCATATAAAAGACCATTTACTCGTCATTTGTTTCTTTTGCAGAAAAGTGCGCAAAGGCATTATAAACTTCCAAGATCTGGACTAGGTGGCTAAGAGAATTAGTCAAGTGAAAATAAGAGAAGGAAGAATGGACTTGTGTGTGATGATAAGAAGTATCTAGAGGGGCTAGCTAAAGAGGAGAGGGATCTACTTGAGCCAAAAGAAGAGAAGAGAAGGGCCAAAGTGCAATATGGGCAGATCTGATCGAGAGGGGTCAAAATCCCTAGGTGGCCTTTGATCCCCTTGGGCCTGGCATCTCACCTCTCTCCCTCACCCTTCCTTCTCCACCACCGGCCGCCACCGCAGCCAGGCCGGCGTAGCGGTGCGCCACCCAGCCATCCATCCATTCCATCTCCACCACGCACCACCAGCACCATCTCCTTCTCCTCCCCGAATCCATCCATCTATCCATCTCCACCATGCACCACCAGCACCATCTCCTTCTCCTCCCCGAATCCATCCATCTATCCATCCACCACGCCATCACATCACCAGCACCCCTCACTCCTAGCGCCATTACTCCACTTCCTTTGCTTCCCTTCTTTTCTGATCCTCAATGCCTTCTGTTGCTGCTCCCTCTCTCAACGCCTCTTGCTGCTGCTCTTCTTGCGACCCTGCTGCTGCTCTGTCTTCCCTTACCTTGCTGATGTTCTTCTCTTTCTCTCTGTACCTTGCTGATGTCCCATCTCTCCTAGCGCCGCTGCTGCACTTCTTCTCAAGATCTCTCACCACGTCCCTGCTGCTGCATCTTCCTTCTTCTCTGGACCCAAACTGCTGCTGCTTCTCTTCTCTCTTTACTTCTTGCAAAATTCTGTAAACTGCTAGGTGAACTTGTGTACTGTTTGAAATACTTAATTTTCTGTAAGTTGAGGTGTGTGAAATTTCTGTAAAATTTAGAAGTGTATGACATTTAATATCAGATTTGAAGTGTACTTGCAACCTGCTGTTTGCTCTGTTTAAGTACTTGTATAATATGGTGTATGTGATCTGAGGTCTGACTAGTTGAGGCTTGTTACTTTGGGAGATACTTGATCTATTATATTTTGATTCTATCAATTAGTATTCTTCTAGTATATGTGTGCGTGTGTATTCAGTGAACTTTTAGTGTTGAGACTTATTCAATTGTAAACTGCTTTGCGCGATTTCAATATATGTGATTCATCTGTCAAGTAGCCGTCTGTTACATTCAGTTTACTTGTTCTGAATCTTATTCTAAAATTGCTCTCTATTGTAGTCAGCTGATTTGTCATTTAATTTTCAGTCTCTGTGTAGCTATGTACCTGTGATATAAGTGTTTGTAATGTGACCCATATCCATTCTGCTATATGTGTTCATGTCCTGTTGTTCCCTTTGTGTTACTGTTTTAGTTTCTCATGCAAATAAAAATAATACCAAAAAGACGGAGAGTATAATCTGAACCTCCCTTTGCTTATTTTCATTTACTTTGTCTGTTGATTTTCTGGAACTGTCTTAGATAGCTTAGGTTTATTTTCCCTGTAATCGTCACTTAAATTGTCTAGCCTAGCTTTAGCAAAGCATCATCGCTGATCATTTAGTCCCTGTGGAGAACACGACATCCATAGTTGAGGCAAATATTCCACTACATTTACAATCGATCACTGATATCCATAGTTGTAGCTGGGGTCGTACTGAGATGCAGCAGCAACCGCCTCCTGGGCTGCGGCATGTTGGCGAGCTGCCTCCGCTCTCCCTTCGTGCTCAGCTGCTTCCTCCCTGGTAACAACATATCTTCCTTTTGCCTGGTAATCAAAAAGGAGAGGAGCAGGAAGAGTAACATGGACGATGTTGCGTCTGTTATAGATTAGTCGATAATGGAGGAATTGTTCATTCCTCCTAAGAAATTGATGGTTTACCATAGCGTCATAATCTAAATAAGCAGGAGGTATCATCACATCCCCCTTTCGTGGGGCTATACCAAGATAATTAGACACACGGGTTGCATAAATTCCTCCAAATAAATCTCCAGCTCTACCATTATTCTGCAACCTACGTGCAACTATTGCCCCCAAGTTATAACCTTTATAACCTAACACGACACTCTTGAGGACACACAGATCAGGGACACACATATGACATGCTTCATCCTTACCGTTAATGCATCTACCAATGAAGAGAGAAAAATAATGTATAGCAGGAAAATGAATGCTCCCTATGGTAGCTTGTGCTATGTCCCTGAATTCTCCCACTGTAATACTAGCAAGGAAATATCTAAATTCAGATTTGTGAGGATCATTAAATTTACCCCACTGCGGAAGTTTGCAAGCAGTTGTAAAATCCTCTAAGTCCATGGTATAAGATGTATCATAAATATCAAATAGGACACTGGGAGAATTACGCGTACAATTATATTTAAACCTCTGCACAAAGGAATCAGTCAACTGATAGTACTGAGGACACTTATCTTGTAAGAAGTCCTCCAGCTCAGCATTACGCACATACGCGTCAAATTCCTCCTTGAAGCCTGCTTTGACCATAAAATCATCGGATGGCAACTCACAAGCTCGTACATCCGCGTCCCTCGGTAATTCAACATCTTGCTCACGTATGGTAATCCCGAGTCCTTTCTTTACCGAGGAACCACCTTGGTACATTCTCCTAGACATAATTATTTTTCTGAAAAATTTCTGAAATTTTAGTAACTTCAAAATATAAGTGAATAAAACTAAACAAGATTGATAGCAACTACTCCTACAAGTGCCTAGAGCCCATATCATGCATTAGAATTGCTTGGGACCTCATAAATTCAACATTCAAGCTCAAGAACCTGGTCATCTATGCAGCAAAAAGTTGCAATGAATAAGCAATTGAACAAAAACTAATTGGACCAATGGAGGAGTCACATACCAAGCAACAATCTCCCAAAGCAGTTTTGTGAATGGAGCATTGAGCAAGGAGATCGAAAATCGCAGCAAAATGAGATACAACTCGTGCTTGAGTTGGATGGGGATTTTTTTGGGTAGAAGTTGGAGTGTGTGGGTGCTGGCATAAGTAGAGGTGGGCCACCAGGGGCCCATGAGACAGGGGGCACGCAGGTGGGGTGGGCACGCCCTCCACTCTCGTGGCCTGGTGCTTGCCCCTCATGTAGTGATTTCAATGCCTAAAATCCTCAAATATTCCATAAAAAATCATACTAAATTTGCAGGGCATTTGGAGCACTTCTATCTTCGGGATACTTTTTATTGCACAGATAATTCAGAAAACAGACAGATAATACTATTTTTCTTTATTTATTCTAAATAATAGAGAGTAAAAAGTGGGTATAGAAGGTTGTGCCTTCTAGTTTCATCCATCTCATGATCATCAAAATGAATCTACTAACAAGGTTGATCAAGTCTTGTTAACAAACTCATTCCAAATAACACGGAACCGGAGAAATTTCGAATAACACTAAGTTACCTCAACGGGGATATGAAAATTCCCAACAATAAGAATATCATACTTCTTCTTGATAGTAGGGAGAGGAAATACAAAACATCCAATAATGATAGTTGGAACATTTCCAATAGAATTGATGCTATGAACTTGAGATTGTTTCCTCGGAAAGTGTACCGTATGCTCATTACCATTAACATGAAAAGTGACATTGCCTTTGTTGCAATCAATAACAGCCCTTGAAGTGTTCAAAAAGGGTCTACCAA
Source organism: Triticum aestivum (assembly GCF_018294505.1). NCBI lineage: Eukaryota > Viridiplantae > Streptophyta > Magnoliopsida > Poales > Poaceae > Triticum > Triticum aestivum. Next base: position 211,254,669 of record NC_057804.1, on the reverse strand, counting down.
GGATAATAGACATACAATTGTCCTCGGGAATATCAAGATTAACAAAGTCCATTAAGATAGTGACATTTGCAACCACAATAGGCACATCCTCAAAAATACCGATAGGTATAGCAGTTGATTTATCAGCCATTTGCAAAGATATTTCAGTAGGTGTCAACTTATTCAATTCAAGTCTACGATATAAACAGGGAGGCATAACACTAACACCGGCTCCAAGATCACATAAAGCGGTTCTAACATAATTTCTTTTAATGGAGCATGGTATTGTTGGTACCCCCGGATCTCCAAGTTTCTTTGGTATTCCACCCTTAAAAGTGTAATTAGCAAGCATGGTGGAAATTTTAGCTTCCGGTATCTTTATTTTATTTGTGATGATATCCTTCATATACTTAGCATAAGGATTTACTTTGAGCATATCAGTTAAGCGCATACGTAAGAAAATAGGTCTAATTATTTCAGCAAAGCGCTCAAAATCCTCATCATCCTTTGACTTGGATGGTTTATGAGGAAAGGGCATGGGTTTATGAACCCATGGTTCTCTTTCTCTACCATGCTTCCTAGCAACAAAATCTCTCTTATCATAATGTTGATTCTTTGATTGTGGGTTATCAAGATCAACAGCAGGTTCAATCTCTACATCATTGTTTTTGCTAGGTGGAGCATCAACATGAACATTATCATTAACATTATCACTAGGTTCATGTTCATCACCTGATTGTGTTTCAACATCAAAAATAGAAATATCATTGGGATCCTCAGGTGTGTCTACAATAGGTTCACTAGAAGCATGCAAAGTCCTATCGTCATTCTTTTTCTTCTTTTTAGAAGAACTAGGTGCCTCTAAATTTTTTCTCTAAGAATCTTCCTCGATCCTCTTAGGGTGGCCTTCAGGATACAAAGGTTCCTGAGTCATTCTACCAGTTCTAGTAGCCACTCTAACAGCAAAGTCATTTTTATTATTTCATTCATCAAGCAAATCATTTTGAGCTTTAAGTACTTGCTCAGCTTGAGTAGCAACCATAGAAGCGTATTTTCTAACGAGTTTGAGTTCACCTTTAACTCTAGCCATATTATCGCTCACACATCCTATCTCGAAAGCATTATTCTTCAACTCTCTACCAACATAAGCATTAAAACTTTCTTGTCTAGCCATAAAGTCATCAAATTCATCTAAGCATGGGCTATGAAATTTAGCAGAGGGGATTTCAACTTTATCATATCTATAGAGAGAATTTACCTTTACTACCTATGCCAGGTTATCAAGACAATATGGTTCTTCAATAGGCGGTATATTAAGACCATGTATTTCTTCAATAGGTGGTAAATTCTTAACATCTTCAGCTTTAATACCTTTTTCTTTCATTGATTTCTTTGCCTCTTGCATATCTTGAGGACTGAGAAATAAAACACCTCTCTTCTTCGGAGTGGATTTAGGAATAGGCTCGGGAGTTGGCTCAATTGGTTCAGGAATTGTGTCGGGAATTGGCTCAGGAAGAGTCCAATTATTTTCATTAGTCAACATATTATTGAATAATAATTCAGCTTCGTCAACTGTTCTTTCCCTGAAAACACAACCAACACAACTATCCAAGTAGTCCTTGGAAGCATCTGTTAGTCCATTATAAAACATATCAAGTATTTCATTTTTCTCAAGAGGATGATCAGGCAAAGCATTAAGTAATCGGAGAAGCCTCCCCCAAGCTTGTGGGAGACTCTCTTCTTTGATTTGCACAAAATTATATATTTCCCGCAAGGCAGCTTGTTTCTTATGAGCAGGGAAATATTTAGCAGGGAAGTAATAAATCATATCCAGGGGACTACGCACACAACCAGGAGCAAGAGAATTATACCAAGTCTTAGCAACACCCGTTAGCGAGAACGGAAATATCTGAAGGATATAATAATAGCGAGATTTATCATCATGAGTAAACAAGGTGGCTATATCATTCAACTTGGTAAGATGTGCCACAACAGTTTCAGATTCAAGGCCATAAAAACGATCAGATTCAACTAAAGTAATAATCTCAGGATCAATAGAGAATTCATAATCCTTATCAGTAACACAGATAGGTGAAGTAGCAAAAGCAGGATAAGGTTTCATTCTAGCATTAAGAGACTGCTGCTTCCATTTAGATAATAACTTCTTAAGATCATATCTATCATTGCAAGCAAAGATAGTTCTAGCAGCTTCTTCATTCATAACATAACCCTCAGGAACAACAGGCAATTCATAATCATTGGGAGAATGTTCATCTTCACTATCATCAATAATAGCATCTTCAGTAATTTCATTCCCCCTAACTCTAGCAAGTTGTTCATCAAGAAATTCACCTAATGGCAAAGTAGTATCACGCACAAAAGTAGTTTCATCATAAGTATCATGCAAAGCAGAAGTGGCATCATCAATAACATGCGACACATCAGAATTCATAGCAGTAGCAGGTTTAGGTGTCGCAAGCTTACTTAAAACAGAAGGAGAATCTATTGCACAGCTAGATGGCAGTTCCTTACCTCCCCTCGTAGTTGAGGGAAAAATCGTAGTTCCTTACCTCCTGTCGTCTTTCAAGTTCTTCATACTGATCAATAGATATAAATCCCAAGTGACTCAGAGAATAGAGCTATGCTCCCCGGCAACAGCGCCAGAAATTAGTCTTGATAACCCACAAGTGTAGGGATCGCAACAGCCACTACTAGGAAAAGGCCTACTAATGGCGCACCTAATTTGGCCATTAATGGCGCATTAGTGGTGCGCCATTAGTACCTTGCCATTAGTATATTTTACTAATGGCGCACCACTGGTGCGCCATTAGTATCTGGTGTACTAATGGCGCACCACTGGATGCGCCATTAGTATATACAACAGTGCGCCATTAGTATGCCTCCCAGGGGGCCATGTATACCCATGTGCTTTGGCATACTAATGGCGCACAACAACAAGATGCGCCATTAGTAACTTCGGCATACTAATGGCGCACTGTTTAATGATGCGCCATTAGTATCCTTTGGCATACTAATGGCGCACTGTGATGTGATGCGCCATTAGTATGAATATTAGTTTTTTTTATTTTTTTATTTTCTGTTTTTTGCACAGGTTACAAAATGTATAATTGGACAAAATATAGACAGCACACATCAACAACAGATTCATCGAATACAATAGAAGATTAGTCTCTGAATACAATTCATCATATTAGTCTCTGAATACAATTCATCATATTAGTCTCCGAATTGAAAAGACCGAACAAAGATAGAACATTATATTACAAGTCTCGAGACCGCGAGTAGCGAGTTTGTCTTCACATTACATGTCGATATCGATCATCTAAACTACCATCACATAGAAGAGAGCTGCGGTCATCACGATGAGCATCATCACGATGAAACTCGTCTTCATCCGGTTCCTCCAACACTCCCTCCCCTCTCCCACTAGATAGAGGGCGTATCTAGATTCGGCCTCGGCACTAGTGGTGTACCCTTTGTAACTGTTACCGCTGAATCGGTGAACCTGTCTCCAACACTCCTCCCAGTCGTCGTAGACTCCGAGAACCTTAGCCTTGTACACGACATACGACAGCATCGCTATGCACTAGCCAAACGAAATGTTAGTACCAATTCACAGACGATACATAAGCAATATATAAGTATGCAACAGAACAATCGGAAGAGAAAAGCAAGACATTAATAGCATTGATTACATCTAAGTTGAACGACTCTCGAAACCAAAGAGACATACTACAAGTTCATTAAAGTTTAATTACAACATGAGCCAATCGATGTTTCAGAACTAGACACAGCATCACTGCTTTCGACTCGACTCAAGGGACCGGAGCGTGGATGAAGCCGCCGTCTATCGTGGGAGTCATGAATGAACGGGCGTTGTTAGCCTGCATTTGTAGCATTGTGTCGATGTCACTGTTGGACGGTTGATTTCTGAGGTAGAACTGCCTCGAGGTACGAAGGACATCTTGATGGATGATTTCCGCAAACTCCGACTGGATGTGAAAGAATTCTTGTCTGATGTCCGCGTCCTGGATTGCCGACACGCTCGCGGCCCTATCTTTGAGTTTACTCGGTAGCGGAAGTTGATGATGGTCCCGTATGATTGCCCGCATGTGATGGATGGCATAGTAGGCACCCTTCTAACCGCTAGGCGGCTGCTTGACGCAGTAGAACGTCGTATTGTGGGAGAACACGTGCTTGCCGTACTTACGAATAGGCCTGGTGAAGGTGCCTCCAGATTTGGCGTAGCCGGGGAGAACATCATCAAGAACCTTCTTGACATTTGTGTAGTCTACGTTCGACTGACGGTCCAGGTCGAAATACGTGGCCATGGAATATTTGGGGCTTAGGAGGATGAGCGTGCAATGTGTGTCACTGCAGAAAACACAGAATGTTAAAAGAAAAACGATCAAAGTCTAAGAATTCATATGTTACGGGCCGGTTGAGGGGAGGACTTACTCAGGAAAGTAAGGCACGAGGAAGTTATCCTTATCTTGGTTTGCCAGAATGACGCCTTCGAGGTAAGAACTCGCGACTTGCTGGTCCCCAGCGCTGCCCAAGATCATGGCACGCATGTAGAAGGGGTCGACTATCACGATGTCCGGGGTCTTGTCTTGAATGATCCGCATCTCCACACTCAGCGAAAATAGCCGAACGAAGGTGTAGTGCAGCGGATGAAGGTTCATCATAGCTTGGATGTCATCAAACCGCAGGACGATCGTACGCACGATGGAGTTATCCACAAAGCCCTTGCCCTCTGGCACCTTGGCCGCAAAAACCGGGTATGCCACATCCTTCTCTCTGAGACGCCGCTTCTCCAAAGAAAGAACACTGTCATGCAGACTCCGCATAGCACCGGTTGCAGCATTGAGCATATTTGTCGGTAGCATCGCCCTACCCACCACATGCACCCTCCTCGAGATATCCTCAGGTGAAGGTGGCCCGTCCTAAGCACGGATCGTACTCGGTGCCGGCTGGCTTGCACCCTTGTTAGTCTTTCTTTTGCGTGGCTTCTTCTTCTCCTGTAATGGGACCGAGTTCTGCTCACAGACCGCCTTCTTGAGTGTGTTTGGGCTGATAATATTTCGCACCTCGCCTATCTGAGGCTTGGTGAAGTCGGCAGCTGGAGGCATCTCCTGAGAGCTGAACGGCAGACGACGCCTGTTGCAACTTGGCTTCTCCGCGGTACCAGCTAGATCGCGCACGTCTTTTGTTGGGTTGGGTTCTTGAGAAGGAGGACCCATGAAGTTGCCATCGTACCCATGTTCGGCAAAGTACTGATCGACATTGCCAAATGTATCGTCGTCATCGTCGTTCTGATCCTGTGCCATATGCATGTTTGGATCCAGTGGCATAGGGATGTCCGGCACCGTTTCGGCGGTCTCACCATGGGGCCGACTTGGTGCCGGCACGACTGGCGGTGTTGTCTTTGGGGTGGTGTCCCCTGCCCCCAAATGAATCTGGCTCTTTGGCCAAAGCAGGGGCCAGCTCAGGCAGGCACTAAGGGTCATCACGTCATCATCGTCGGCCCCGACGGGTCGAATCAGAGGTAACAACTCGTCGCAGCCTGGCAGCACCCGAACCAGTTCAACCCTAAACAAGTTGGGTGGCATCTGGGTACCATGGAACAAGGGGCTGCCGGATTGAACGATTTTGCCCTTGGCGACATCGACCAACTCATTGTTCACGAAGTGCAGGAGAGTGCACGGAACGTCGGCGGCGCCCTGCGAAAACATGTAGGGCGTCAGGGATGCCCAGTCAAAGGCAAGGAGATGAAGTCCTCGACCGAGAGAGGCTTAATTAGTTATCGTGATGATGGCGTCGAGCTCGGCTAATGTCGAGGCACCGCCAACGGCGGGCATGCAGTTGACGGAGGGGCCGCTTGCTGCAGAGGTGCCGGCCGGCGTAAACCCGGGTGCATTAAGCTCCCGTGCCGGCGTCGGAGACACCAATGCCGCCTCCGCCGGAGACACCAATGGCCCCGCCATCGCATTCTGCGAGTTGCTGGCCATGAAGCTAGGAATCGGGGGCGGCCCCTGTTGGCCGCCCGCAATCCACACACTCAACCCCTGGATCAAGGTAGGCACAATGGCGGTGATCGTCGCTCCGAGTTGTTGTTGCACTTGCTCTTGGACAATCTCCGGAATCCGCGCCACCTGTGCCTTGAGTTCTTGAACCTCGCGCGCCTGGCTTTCCGAGCTGGTCTTTTTCTCCTTCCGCACACCAGCGGTATAGTATGACCCCCATTTTGTGGACAAGCCATTGCCGGCCACACGACCAGCTGACGTCGGCTTACTGAGCTTATCCTTGTTCTTCATTACATTCAACGCCCTATTTAGAGTGGTGTGCCAAGGGTTGCTCTTAGTCGACCCCGCGCTACTGCTTTCAGTCGCCTGCGGAAGGAATGTGAACCATTTAGAAATTTGGCTTCATTAATTAGAATGCAACCATATGGAGCTAATTACGCGGGGGTGTATTCCTTACCAGAACAAGCTCAAGCGCCCTGGTCTTCGGATCCGTGGTAAGCTCCTTTGTTATCGGGTCCTCCTTGTACCGGGCCCTGACATAGTTCCTGGTCTGCTTGTTACCGCTGTATTTCTCGAAGCGGGGCGGTAGGCCTTGCTCGGCACGCTCCGCGTCCTCCTTGTCCCATATAGGCTCCGCCACTCTGTAACCGCCGTGACCGAGTTTGTGTTCCCCTAAGTTCAACTCCCGCATTTCTTTCCCCCACTGACTTGATTCGGAGTTTGCGGTGCTCGAGCAATTGATCTTGAAGTCGTTGTAGTCATCTTCGGTGATCGAAGGATTTTTCTCCTTGATCTTCTCATAACTCTCACCTTTCTCGATCATTCTCTTCACATTGCTTTTCCACGTAGACAGGGCCTTGCTCATCTTCGTGAGGGCAGCATTGTTCACTTTATTCCCTTCGAGGCTTCTGTTTTCAAATTCAGCGGGGAACTTGTATCGTTCGTGCAGCTTCGTGAACAGGAGGTTGCGCAAATTCCCTCGGTCAGGATGCCTCAGGTTCTCGGTGTTGATCGAGACGGTGCTCCGGAGAATGCACCCGAGCTGAAGCGAGTACCCCTTGACTATTCATTCGGGCGCCGTTGGATTCCCGTCGGAGTCCACTTCAGTAACTTCCTCCTTGAGGGTGCGGAGCACGGTCGGGCGCTGGTCCTTCCGTTGCCTCTTCGGTTGGCTGCCATCTATGCGTGCGCCGCCATCATCAGTGGTGGCATCCTCGGCGGCACCATCAGTGGTGGCATCAGTGGGGTCATCCTCGGCGGTACCATCAGTGGTCTCAGGATCGGTGGGGAAGGCGACGTCCTCATACAAGTGAGGTTGTTCCTCCATCTCCTGGGACAGCTTCCAGAATGCCTTGCCGCCCGAACCCCCGGCCTCATCGTTGTTGGCCATGTTTATCTCTAAATAGGAACAAAGTTGGTTATTGTCAAGGAACAAGATCATGGTCTCATCATTTAGGGTTTGTCGACACCGAGGCATCCTAAAAGCTAAGCTTTTATCATTGAGGGTTTTTCGACGCCGAGGCACCCTAAAAGCCTAAGCTTTCATCATTAGTCACAAGTACCCCGGCCCATGCATTAGTCACAAGTACCCCATATGTCCTATTTTTAGCAAAGTCATGCTAAAATTCACGGAAAATTTCAGCATGACCTTTGCTGAAAATAGGAGATATGGAGTACCCGAATTTGCTGGAACGGAAGTTAATCGACATTCCAGCAAACTCAAGGGCCTCTCAGGTGGACAAGGCAAAAAAGGCCTTCATCACAACATGGAAAATACATTGGCATGTGAAGTGGTGAAACAATATATGCATCTCCAAGCAGTATCATTCAACATTTTGGACAAACCACTACAAGCAATACTGGATCAGAATAACTTTGCTGTGTATTAGAGTTCTGCTTGCTTTTATTGTTTTAGTTCAAATCTGAATTAAAACCAAGACAAGTATTTTGGAATGGAGGGTGTAGTAACTTAGCAAGTACTACCTCTGTTTTTAAATGTAAGACATTTTGACAGTTTAGTTGAACTATGAAAACATCTCATATTTAGGAACAGAGGGTGTGCCAATTAAAGGAAGGTCATTCGTGTTCTGAGCAGACACAAGACAATGCATAATTGTGCTAGTAGTAAAACACAGAATCTTGCAAAACCAAAATACTTTCTTATTAACTCCAAGTGGGGAACACCAGGAGCAGAATTAATTGGCGGCTGCTCTTGTCTAACAGCCCTGCGGCAGCTGAGCCTGAAGACAGACAAGTCTCACCAGATGAAATAAACGGGTTTCTAATAAGTGTGTAAAGAGTGATGATTCTTCTAGAGACATAGTAGCAGTTTCTAACATATTACACTGACAACTGAACTGTCACAAGTAAGAGACCTCATTAGGCTAAAAGCCAAAGCCCACAAGTACTTGTGAACTGAATCTTGCAAGTCCAAACCCATTGCTTGAATCCAAAGAAATAAAATTAGAATGCTCACAGGAAGAATAAACTCACACTAACACATAATTATTACCGATAGGCTAACACCACACATCTTCAAATAATTCCAAGATAATTCGTGCAGTAGGCACCACAATGTGATCACACAAACAAAATAGCCTCAAACCAGTTATTCTCGCATGATAATATGAAAATGCATATGGCACTGCCAAATTATACTATCCATATTTTGGTATAATGTCATTATTCCATACAGCGGGCAGCACTGTCACCACAAATCAGTTATTCTAGCATAATATAAATACGCAGAACAGAAGCAACAATTTACATTTCTGCATACGGCGTTGCCAATTTTTTTCTATCCATGTTTCAATTTGATGCCATCACTCCATTCAGCAAGCAGCATTGTAACAAAAAGAAATTCTAGGCGCAAATTTCTTCAGAATGAAATTAAGTTAGTGAAACTGTCACACATTTCTTCACAATGAACAAATTTATACTATCTATCAGCAAGTAAATTATGCCATTTGAACAGATTTGAACAGCGATGGGAGAGGGGGAGAGGAGGAGG
>NC_057804.1:211244522-211245159 GCF_018294505.1 Triticum aestivum | reverse complement strand
GTCCAACGAGGTGGGGCGACGGGGAGAGTGGCGCCGAGGAGACGAGGATGACGGGGCGGCGGGGCGGCGGTGTCGGGAGAGGAGTGGGCGGCGTCGCGGCGTTGGGGCGTAGGGGCGGAGACGAGGACGACGGGGCAGCATCGAGGCGGCGTCGGGGCGGCGTCGAGGCGGCGGGGCAGCGGCGTCGGGAGAGGAGAGGGGAAGGGGATCGAGGGCGAGGGCGAGGGAGAGAGAGGGGATAGGTTTGGGTCGGGATATGGATGGGGGCGGCACAATACTAATGGCGCACCACCCCTCGGTGTGCCATAAGTACATCCATACTAATGGCGCACCTCGCCCTGGTGCGCCATTAGTATTTTTTTTATTTCTGCTCGAGCCAACAGGTTATCTTCCACCTGACCTGATCCACATGAAGTGCCCTCTACTAGCTCAACTGGTCAGCAGCCAGTTCTCACACCAGGAGGTCCTGGGTTCGATTCCCAGGCTCCACAATTTTTTATGCATTTAAAATGTTGTTTCATACTTATTTGTGCTTAAATATGTTCAAACTTGTTTAAATCATAACAGTAATATTTTTTTATAAGACAGTAACAATTTTTTAAAAAATATCATCAAACAGTAGTGCCGGTGGAGCAGG